>NW_028220126.1:0-45283 GCF_045865225.1 Trachurus japonicus | reverse complement strand
TTGTGACCTTGCAGCGGAGCAGTAGGCAGCAACAGAGCGCAGCGGAGCATAACAGAGCCAAGTTTTGCCAAGTTAGATAACTTGCCAAGTTAGATAACTTGCAGAAACTGAGAAACTGAGAAAAGGAGAAAAGGAGAAAAGAAAAAGTGAGAAGAAATGGGGAAACCGAAAGGCGCCGATGGCTCCGATGCTGAATCAGTGCTAGACGCCGTGAACGAGGGCATGGCGGCAATGAGAGAAGACCTGAGAAGATTGAGAGAACATGGAGATGTCGTAGCTGACAGAAACCTGAGAAACATGAACGAAGCCATGAATGATAACCTGAAGGCGTTTAAGCTCGAGCTGAAAAGTGACCTGAAAGAAATAAAGAAGAAGATGGATTCTCTCCAAAAGTCGGTAGTGGAAATCAAAGTGGAAATCAACGAGCTACAGGAAGAAAATGCAAAAAAAGATCAGCTTCTAAAGGAGATGGGAAACAGAATGGAAGAAATGGACCAGCAAGGAAGACTCAACGAGGTGATTGTGACTGGTCTCAAGATCAAGCACCAGACCTACGCAAGGGCGGCTGCGGCTGCAGCCGGCCCACCTGAAGAATCAGATATCAAATCTGTGGAGAAGCAGGTGTCTGAGTTCCTGGCCGGCAAAGATATCGATGTGGATTTCAACAACGTGGAAGTATGTCACCTCTTACCCCGGAGGCAAGAGGCTGGAACACGAGCTGTCGTGCTGAGATTCACCAATAGAAAATACAAGACTAGCACTGCTGAAACAGGGCAAGAAGCTCAAAGGCTCAAACGTCTACATCAATGAGAATCTCACCAAAAAGAATGCCGGCATCGCCAGACAAGCTCGCCTACTGAAGAAAGGGGGGAGATTCAACACACCTGGACGGCAAACTGCAGAATCTACATCAAAACGAATGGATCATCACCTGAGGATGTCCAAATAATACAAATAAGGAGCGAGGACGAGCTGGAGAAATTCAACAACTAAGGTATGGCTCACAAACACTCCATAACATCAACACAGCAAAGCACAAGGGTTCCTACACAGACTGAAAAAATGATGGAAATATCAGAGAGGATTGCTGAACTTGAAAGTGTGGAGCTGATTATAAATCAAGATGTGAACCATACCTTAACAGACCCAATGAAGGAATTGACCGAATACTCACTTTTATCTTAACATGACTGAGAAATGCCAGTACTAACACTGAAGATCAATACAATCAGAGCATTGAGATGGATGGAAAACTGTCTCTAATTCACTTTAACAGCAGGAGTTTATACACTAACTTTGACCACATCAAGGAATACCTACAACACTTCAATCATCACTTCAACATCATTGCGGTGTCGGAAACATGGATTAATGAAGACAAAGGAGCGGATTTTTTCCTGGATGGATACAAGCTTGTTTGTGTTAACAGAAGAAGCAAAGTTGGAGGAGGAGTGGCCCTGTTCATTGACAATGAAATTAAGTATGACACTGTACAAAATATGTCTAAAGCTGTTGACCACTTAATGGAATGTGTGACAATTGAAATATGTGTGACAAATGGTAAAAATATAGTTGTAAGCTGTGTTTACAGAGCACCAGATTCAAAAATAGAAGATTTCAATGAATGTGTGGGAGAAATATTATCAGAAACTAGCCAAAAAGAGTTTTCATCTGTGGTGATGTAAATATTGACTTGCTCAATCCAAAACAAAACACGATGATCGACGAATTCATTAATATGATGTTTACAATGGGCTTACAACCTCTCATCACACGCCCTAGCAGGATCACAACACACAGTGCTACTCTAATTGATAATATTTTTACTAACGTTAACGACATAACAAGAGGACTCCTGACAAATGATATAAGTGACCACCTACCAATCTTTGCTATCTATGACTGGAAACACACTGTGAGACAGACACCTAACAAAAACATTTACATTAGGGTCAGGACCGAAGAAGGAATGAATGCACTGAAAAATGAACTACTGAGGCAAAACTGGAACAATGTTTACAATGAAAACAGATGTGAATGATGCATATGACTCCTTTTTGCAAACATTTAAAATACTGTATGACAGACACTGTCCTATGAAAAAAAGACACACAAATCAGAACAAGGAGGGGAAACCATGGCTGACAAAACCATTGATAAATGCCTGCAAGAAGAAAAACACTCTGTACAGACAGTTCCTGAAATTAAGAACGACACAGTCAGAAGTGAAATACAAAAGATATAGAAACAAACTACATAGCATTTTGAATGAACGCAAGAAAGAATATTACAGCAATCTACTAGCAGAAAACATGAATCACACTAAAAAACTATGGGATATTTTAAACAATGTGACAAAAAATAAAAGGGCAAAACCAAGCTACCCTCCCTACTTCAACTATAACGACATGCAGGAAGATAACCCGGGAGTCATAACAAACAGATTCAACCAATTCTTTGTAAATATTGGGGCCAGACCTAGCCAAGACATTCCTGACTCACCCCTGCACTGGGACCACTTTGATAAGGACGGAGACAGAAATCCCAGCTCAATGTTTCTCTCACCAGTTAAGGCCTCAGAGATTACACACCTGGTCAACAAGTGTGTAGGAAAAACATCTACCGATATTAACGACTTTGACATGAGGCTAATTAAAAAAGTTTTACCAGGTATCATCATACCGCTAACATACATCTTCAATCTGTCGTTTCAAACTGGGACATTTCCCACCAAAATGAAAGTTGCAAAAGTTGTGCCACTGTTTAAGAATGGGGACACACATGAGTTTACCAACTATAGACCAATCTCAATACTGCCACAACTGTCAAAAATCTTGGAGAAGCTTTTCAACAGTAGACTAGACAACTTCATCAATAAACACAAAACTGCTATATGACAGCCAATATGGATTCAGAAAGAACCACTCAACTGCCTTAGCTCTAACTGAGTCTGTGGAAATAATCACTGACGCCATTGACCGGAAATTACATTCAATAGGTATCTTCATAGACCTGAAAAAAGCATTTGACACCATTAACCACAATATTTTAATAGCTAAACTGGAGAGATATGGCATTAGAGGTATAGTTCTGGAGTGGGTTAAGAGCTACTTACACAAGAGATCCCAATATGTGAAAATAGGTGATAACACATCAACTTGCCTGGACTTAACCTGTGGGTCCCACAGGGGTCAGTTCTGGGTCCGAAGCTATTCATACTATACATAAATGATATATGCAATGTGTCCAATATTCTGAAATTAATATTATTCGCAGATGATACTAATATCTTCTGTTCTGGGGGTGACTTGAGCCAACTTGTGGAAACAGTAAACCAGAAATGGCTAAGCTTCATGTGTGGTTCAATATAAACAAATTATCACTACATCTAGGGAAAACTAAATACATGCTATATGGGAAAAAAGGTTGTAATAAGAGTATTAACATCCAAGTAAATGGAGTGAATATTGAAAGGGTCAGTGAGAACAAAGTACTGGGAGTAATTATTGATGACATGTTAAGTTGGAAACCACACATAAGACACCTAAAAAGTAAGATAGCCAGGAGTGTGTCCATACTCTGGAAAGCACAAAAAATAATAAATCAAAAAGCACTTCACCTGCTGTATTGGGCACTAGTCGCTCCACACTTGCAATACTGTGCAGAGGTGTGGGGTCACACATATAAAGGCTCCACTCATCCCTTGTTAATACTCCAAAAAAGAGCTCTGAGAATCTTGCATTATGCCAACTATAGGGCACACACAAATCAATTATTCATGGACTCAAGAATACTCAAACTATATGACTTGATAAATTACCGTACTATACAAATGATGTACAAGGCCGCGAATAAAAGCCTCCCAATGAATCTGCAAATACTTTTCCTAGAAAGAGAGGGGAGACACAATCTTAGAGGGAACAAGATTCTCAGACAAAGAAAGGTTCGAACTACGTTAAAATCCTTTTGCTTGTCGATCACAGGTGTCAAACAGTGGAATGCATTAGAAGATGAAGTTAAAAACTCAGAGACACTGAATGTCTTCAAGAGAAAGTATGTCAACTCAACCTTTAACCGATACAGAATAACACAGGAGGGCTGATAAAGGTCAGAGACACGAGTCAACAGACACTGTGCTGAGACGGCATGGGAGCATAACAAAAAACATTTTGTACCCAAACAATACGTTTAACCAGAGAAAATTGTATGTCAAAGGTCTAAGCCTGACTGTTTGTGCAGGATGTTGTTATAATGTCTATCAACAAAGTACAGATAAATTAGGGTGCTAATGCATGCTGTGACATTACTGTGAGAGATCAGAATACTGAAGAACTCAACTGAGCCCTGCCAATCGATAAGCTGAGTTCAATCAACTGGTCCACGATGGATTTGCTGAGCTGGTCACTGAATGCCATTGACAGAGTGTTCTCAACCAGGCGTGCGGGCTCTGGAGAACCCAGATGCCCGGACGGAACCTTCATCTCCGGCTACATCTTGGATGGATGGGAAAAGTGGAGAGTCCTCTGCCTTGCCGCACTGGATGTGGAGGATGTCGAGGACGTGTACATATTCACGTTCATGACAATCGGGATGTTCACCCTGGGATGCGGTATTTTCATGCAATATCAGAAAATGAGGAAGATCGCCTCCGAGCAGAGCAATGCGAGGGCGGACAACGCCACTACTCGAGGTGCTGTGGTCGGGATACGATCTGACATCACAGCAGTTCGTGAATTCGTGTCAATATTGCGAGCTGACATGGCCAAAACTCGGGAGGATATGGCCAAGTTAAGCGCGGCAAAGGCTGCAGAGGAGATGGATGATTGAAAGAATATGGCAAAAAAGGGCTCTTACTCCACACCACACCATCAAATAATCAATACACTGGACTTTGCTCTCTGTCAATTGGACCATTCTATGACTTTGTGACAAGCCAAGCTACAAGATGAGACTGTTGTTCACTCATGACGGACAAATATGGACACATGTGCAAACACACACGTAATCTGTATGTACTGTCTAGAGCTAAACTTCAGCTCTGTATACTGCCTGCTGCCAACATGTCATGTCAAATGTCATAAGTAAAAGTATGTTATATTAAATGTAAAAAAAAAAAAAAAAAAAAAAAAAAAAAATTATGTTATGATCTGTATACTATCTACTACCGTAACATGTTATGTCAAAATGTCATAAGTAAAAGAATGTTACATCAAAATGTAGTGTGTGTGTATGTATGTATATATATATATATATGTATGTATGTATGTATATATATATATATATATAATAATAAGAAAAGAAGAAAAAAAGCAAAAAGATATGTATGTATGACAAATATTCTTATTCTGTGGGTAATGGGGGCGGGACTAGATAAGCTTTTGCTTCTCCCGCTTTTCCCTTTCGGCCATGTATTGTATTATTTGATGATGAAGTGTGATGATGATGATTTAAATTGACATGCCCGAAATAAACAAATTGATTGATTGATTGATTGATGTTCTATCAAGTTAGTACATGTAGGAGTATCAGAGAAAAGACCTGGATATGCTTGAATAAGACCAACCAGTTGATTCCTTTTATCCTCATCCACCTGCCCAAGCAGCGAATCCAACTTGGCCAAAGTTTCCGAATTTTTAAGTCGAGGTTGCAGCACCACATCACCCGACATCTCTTCCTCCTGCTCCGTACCGGCCACCAAAACAGGGTTATCTGGAACCACAACATCAGAAACATCACGTGCAAAATATGGTTTGATCAAATTAACATGACAGACCTTAACTGATTTTCTTTTATTTGGCATCTCAATCAGGTAGTTTTGCTCTGAAACCCGACGAACAACATTACAGGGCCCAAAAAACTTAGCCTGAAAAGGTGATTCAATCAATGGCTGCAAGACCAAAACCTGGTCTCCTGCACAGAACTCACGTCGCTCTACTTTGCGGTCAAACAGCTGCTTCATTTTCTTTTGAGCCATTTGCAAATTTTGTTTCGCCAATTCCCCAGCCTCATAGAGCCTATGTCTAAACCCATTTACATAAGAAATCAGATTCTTTGGGGGATCAGACGCAACCCACTGATCACTAATGACAGACAAGGGACCCCGAACAGTGTGAGCAAAGACCAGCTCGTTAGGACTGAAGCCTGTACTCTCTTGTACAACTTCTCTGGCCGCCAACATGAGCCATGGTAAGCCGTCCTGCCAGTCTGCCTTCAACTCAGTGCAATAAGCACGCAGCAACGATTTCAAATGCTGATGAAAACGTTCAAGGGCCCCCTGACTCTGTGGGTGATACGCAGAGGACATATTATGAGTGACATTAAGTTGTTTAAGAACCTGGGAGAACAGCCGAGAAGTAAAGTTTGACCCTTGGTCTGTTTGTATAATTTTGGGAATTCCAAACACAGATATAAACTCAGTAATGGCTTTCACCACAGACCTGGTTGTGATCGACCGCAGTGGATAAGCAGCTGGATATCTGGTGGATTGACACATTATTGTTAACAAATAGGAACAACCAGACCTGGACCGAGGAAGCGGCCCCACACAATCAACTAACAGATGACCAAAAGGCTGACTCACTGCAGGGATCGGATATAACGGTGCAGGTTTCAGAGTTTGATTTGGTTTACTAGTAACCTGACACGTATGACATGTTTTTATATATTTAGAAACATCACGCTTCACACGGGGCCAGAAAAAATGCTGTAGCACCCGATGGTAGGTCTTTTTGACCCCCATATGACCAGCAACCTCATCATGTGCTGTCCGAATTACTGATGTTCTAAATTTTTCAGGCAATACCACTTGCACAATGGGATCCCCGCTAAATCCATCACCATGAGGAGCCCAAATCCTACACAGCACGTCATCATGGAGTACATAACCCTGTTTAATGTTCCCCACCTGACAGGAAGGCACCACCAAATCATACAGGTCTTTCAATGATGGATCCTTTCTCTGCTCCTGCGCCAAGTCTACATGAGAAACACAAAGATCATCTGGCACGACAAAGGAAAACTCTTTAACTTTGTCCATAGTTACCCCATCATCAGGCAGAGATGCAGCCATGGCCCGAGTCACAGCACACACTGTGGATGGTTCCAACTCAACTGCTTGCTGTGACAGCCCCCCTGGTACCACCACTGGGCCATGTGCAGCGCCCCCTGCAGAGTTTAAAGAGGAATTACATGAGAGATCTGTTGACTCAGGTTCTGTCACTGGAGAATCGACTCCCCCAGGAGGAACTGGATAGGGAAGACATGTCAAATGTGGCTGCTGAACCGTATCTTGGGGGGTTTGTACTAGTACAGGTCTTTCATCATCTGGCCACATACGACCATCAGGTACCAGGTCATTCCCCAAGATTATGTCCACTCCCCTCACTGGGAGCTCGGGACGCACAGCCACCTCCACATTCCCCTGGAAGAAACCACAGGACAAGAACATTTTATGCACCGGAACAAAAAGTGTTTGTAAAGCCAGACCTCTGCAGGGCACACAACCCCCTGTGTCTGACTGTAGAGAGAAAGGCAAAATGGCCTCCCTCACAAACGTGTGCATAGAACCTGAATCTCTCAACACCTTCACGGGGACTTCCATATCTCTCTCGTGTAGCCTGACAAAACCATCTGAGAGGAATATATGGTAACCTGATTCCACCTCTGCCCCATCCATGGCTTGAACCTGCATTGGCGCCACCAATCCAGCTGACTTTACCTGACCAGGATTAACTCTAACCACTACGTGTAGGGCATTCATTTTTCCAGTGCCCTTTTTGTCGACAATAATGACACACTTCAGGCCCACCTTTACTGTTAAAGGGTTCTGACCTTGGAGCCCTAGATGTTGTCTGAGAGTGTCCCCCACTAAAGTGTGCTCTCTCATTAAAGTGTGCCCTTTCATTAAAGTGTGCTCTCTCAGTGTTAAATCGCTCTCCAAATATACGTCTGTGTGTTAGTACATATTCATCAGCTACAACTGCTGCTTCACTTGGAGTGGAAACTTTACGTTCAGTGATGTACGTGGCGATGTGTTCTGGTACAGTCTGTTTAAACTGTTCCAATATTACTAGATCACACAACTCTGGAAAAGTCTCCACATTATCTGCCTTACACCAACGGTTAAAGTGCAGAATCAAATCCCTTACAAATTCCACATGTGTTTGTTTTCCCGTTTTCCTCCAGCCTCTGAACTTTTGTCGGTACGCTTCAGCCACAAGTTCATAGGCTTTTAGTACCGCCGCTTTTACCTTTTTGTAGACCTTGCAGTCCGCCACCGACATAGAGGAATACACCTCCTGTGCTTTTCCTGTAAAGACACACTGCAACATTAGTGTACGCTCCTCATCCGGCCAACCTCTAACATCAGCCACACGTTCAAACATTGCAAAAAATGTCTCAACATCCTTTTCCTCAAACTTTGGCATTAATCTCAAATGTTTAGTGACATCAAAACCAGATTCCCCCCTGATCGCCCCAACCGGAAGTTTACCCGCTGAAATCAGCCCCAACTTATTCTGCTCCACTTCCAGTTTCATTTGTTCCACCTTGTACTTCATTTTTTCTAACTCCTTTTCATGTTCAAATTTCAACATTAACAATTCCTTTTGCTGTTCAAAGGTTAACCCCGGCACAGAAGTAGTAACCCCACTCTTACCATCATCGACCATCAGGACTCCTTCCTCTTGCAGATTTGCCTGTACAATACTCATGATGGTCTCCCTTGTACGTCTGGCATCCACCGCAACCGAATAATGGTGTGCCACCTTGAGAAGCTGCTCCTTCGTATATTGCTCTAGTAACTCATAAGAGGGACATTTAATGAAATCCTCAACACTGGCAGCCATACCTGAACCCAACCCAACAGTCTAGATAAACAATACAAAATGTGGCGCCCCCACTGGGTCCCCCCTACTAACTGCCTAACCAAAACCTACTTACACTCAGCCCTAGTCTTCAGTGGCATTGCTGAGTTCGCCAAGGGCCCTCCCAGGATACCACCCAAAACAGTAAAGGCAAAAAAAAACTGCAGCAGAGCCTCTATTAGGGACTGCTGCTACACCTAACAGAGGGGAACACCAGTGAAAAAATTTGCCACACTTACTTTATCTCCAAACTCTGTACTTACCAACTCAGTATACGTCTCCACCAACCTGCATCAGCAGACCAACAATTCCTACCCAAAACACTGGCTTTAGACGAGCCCCCATTTTGTCACGTTCCATGTTCCAGGAACTGGACAAAAGGTGGAGAGACAACTGAGTTTGGCAATTTTTAACAAAAAGAATTTATTAATGAACTTAAAGACAACTCGAACCAAGACAAAACAAACCAACAAACAAAGAAACAAAGAAACAAAAGAGTCCACAGGTGGAGCAGGGCTTCCACCCCAGCCGGAGTCTAGAGAGAGAGTGAATGTCCAGTGCTGAGCCTTTCTGCTCGGCCAGGCCACACCCCACCAGGTGCCATTCATCAGCCTGATGAACTGGCTGATGAGCTGAACTGGCTGATGAGCTGCTGCAGAAACTCCTCCAGCCATCACAGTGACCATGGTGGGGGGCGTGGTGGTGTGCGGCTCCATCAGCTCGGTCAGAGCTCTGTGGGAGACCCGGATCAAGAGGAGGAGGGAGGAGCAGGACGAGGAGGAGCAGCAGAGGAGGAGGAGCGGCACCGAGCGGCGCTCCAGACTCAGCCTGGGGGTCTGGGAGGACCGGGCCCTTCTGGCTCGACTCAGACAGAAGCTGCAGACCGAGGACGGACGGCTGGTGCTCCGCATCGAGCAGGAGGAGTGGAAGGTATCAGATTATTGTCCTGGTCCAGTCTTCTTTTTTTTTTTAAGTAGGCCTATATTTTTGGGGCTTTTATTGCCTTTAATTGATAGTGCAGTCGAGAGAGAGACAGGAAATGGGGAGGCAGAGAGTGGGGGAATGACACGCAGGAAAGGGCCGTCCAACGCGGGACTCGAACCGGGGCCGCCTGCACCGAGGACTGAGCCTCAACATGGGGCGGCAGCTCCACCCAGTGAGCTAAACACCGCCCCGTATAGGGATTTTTTTAAGCAAAAAAGTCAGCGTATGCATGAAAAAGTGCAAAATCATTAACTTTGATAAAAGGACAAGGCTTATTTACCTCTTTATTTTGTCATCCCCACCTTTCAGTCATTTACCACTATTAGTATTATTATCTTGCCTGGATGAAGCATTATGAACATAGAAAAAACTGAAATGGCAGCACTCACAAAATAATCTTGAATCATTTATTAAACGCACAGCAGTGCCTGACGGACGCGTTTCAGCCCTTGGCTTTCTTCAGCGTGGGGAATTATGAACATAGCACATCACAGCTTGTAAATAGCACAATGCAAAAAAACAATTTGATTCAGAGAGAAAAGCCAATCAGTAGCCTAGCTACTGAGACCAGACAAAAACGTAACTTTTTAACTTTATGACTATCACCTCCTTGGGACAGTCCATTTAAGACTGTTTCTTGGCCTTGTGGCTCTTTTCATTATGTTTCTGAGCAGAATGTGGGCTTGACCAATTATGACCAGGGATTAATAAATAACGGCGCTACTTTTTTCAGTAACAGTTATCAAAAAAGTTACTGTTTCCCCGTTACAATGCTGTTACCGTTACTGACAATAAAATGTGCCATTACTTGACTCAAGAAGTCCCATCAGAAAATAGTAAAACACCTGTTAAAGTTTACGTTATACATTTTTTTTTCGGTCCATCAACTAGTCTAACATATTTGAGCATTTTATGGAATAAAACTAACTCAATAGTTACTGTTATTATGTAGTAAATTCAGTTACTAACTCTTTTTGGTAAGGCTGCAACTAACGATTATTTTCATTATCGATTAATCTGTTGATTATTTAAACGATTAACCGATTAGTTGTTTGGTCAATAAAATATTAAAAAATGTTGAAAAACATCAATCAGTGTTTCCCAAACCACCAGCTGACGTCCTCAAATGTCTTGTTTTGTCCACAAACCAAAGAGAGACTCAGTTTATTGTCATAAAGCGTCGGACGATGGCCGCATCCTCTCACACCAGTGTTGGGCAGTAGCGACGTTAAGTTCGTGAATCAGAGCCGTAGCTGGACAACTTTATCGCTGCACAGCGACCGCGCGCACCGTTGCACGTCGCTCCAAGAGCCGGTGCGTCCTGTCTGCAGCAGAGACACGGCCACTGAGAGGGCTGAGTGACGGGACCGTTCCTGTAGGAACGCGCCTTTTAATGAATCAAACCAAACACCCTGAACAGCATGCTGAGTACGAGAGGGAGAGACGACTGCAGCAGTTAAAACGAAAGCTCCTTGTCCCAGCATGTCGCCCACTCCGTCCGTGGCCGACGTCTTTTAAAACAGTGTTTCCCAACCTTGGGGTCGGGACCCCACGTGGGGTCGCTTGAAATTCAAATGAGGTCGCCTGAAATGTCTAGTAGCCTAATTGATGAATTAAAAAAAAATCTGACCAAGAAAGGTTAGGAACCACTGTTTGAAAAGACACTTGGGTTTTTTTGGAATGTACTTGCATAGATCTTTCAGCACTCACAATGGGCCGATATAAATGAAAAACTTTATTTAACTTCTAAAAAAAATAGCTTTGATGTAGCTAAGCTACTTTTGTCATTTTATTGTAGCGTAGCTTGCTACATTTCTCTGGTGGGTAGCTTCAGTGTAGTGAAGCTTCATTTCATGCAGAGTAACTTGTAGCTTAGCTCACTACATTTTCCAAGTAGCTTGGCCAACACTGTCTCACACACATACACACCACAGAGAAGCGCGCATGCATAACAGCAGCGCGTGTTGAAAGCGAAACTTAATACGGCGCGGTGCGTTCCCCCCCGACGATCGATCTGCTCGTCCCCCCCCCCCCGTCGACAGGTCAGACACCACCTTAACTAACAAATTTTCTGGGGGAAACACTGCTATGACTATATATACATTCCTAGAAATGTTTAAATGTTTTGGGAGAAATTGTACCACTTTTTTTCCAGAAATTTCTCTACAATATTTCCAAAAATTCACACCATTGGCCCTAATTAGAATGTACATCAACTAAAAAAGTAACATTCTTCAGTCTCAGAACAAATATTTATGTATTTCTCATGTTTGCTTCAAAATTTTGTCCAATGGGGGTCCATCGTCTAATTTGTGCTTGATTATGGGTCCTTGATTTGAAAAAGTTTGAGAACCACTGTCCACTGATTTCTCACCGACTTCGTTGAAAACAAATGCACATGGAGGAGAGGAGGGTTAGAAACACAGAGGAAGAGACACCTAACACTTATGATCATTTATTATCCGATGTTACAAATTCAGGTTGAAGTTCTCCTAGAAAAAGCATTCAGACAAAAAAAAAACATGTCCAGATGTCCATTTCCAGCCTCGGCAGCTAAAGGGTTAACTGTGTTTTTACCGGCGTGTGCTCAGATCAAGCTCAGCGAGGTGGTGGGGACGGGACGGAACGGACGGATCCTGAAGGAGGACATCCTGAACTTCCTGGCCCGGCAGACCGGCGCCATCTTACCTCCCACTCCGTTCCAGGAGATCCACACTCCGGGTCCGGGTGCGATTCCCGCTGCCGCCGCCGCCGCCGCCGCCGCCGCCCGGCCCGCCGGCGCTCCGGCCGCCATCAAGCCCCCGCCCGCCATCCCCAGACCCGTGTTCACCGGGAAGGACGTGACCGAGCCCCTCAAAGGTCAGAGATCATCTCAGCAGTCAGCAACGGGAAACTGTGACGTCAGTGCAGACTTTAGAGACTCTGAGATTATTGATGAGCTGATCAATCGATCACTTTGTTAGTTCTGGTGATTTAAAGGTATAGTACGTAGGAATTCCCCCCATCTAGCGGTGCGGTTGCATATCTGAACGTATTCTTGATGTTGCATTCAGGTGAAATGGGGCAGACGTCAGACAGACAACAGACGCTGCATGTAACAGGATAAACAAGCGTCTATGTAAACAAGTGGTCCGCCAGCACGAGGCAGAACAATACAGGCCTGACAATATGTTGTCATGGTGATGTGGTATTGTTTTACCGTCTTTCTCTGGTGGAGTAAAATGACATCCGGTTGGATTGCCGACGGCCGTCTGCCTGACTGCACCTGAATGCAACACCAGTGCCTCCGTCCTTCCTCACACTACACAGTGGTGACAGTTTTAACAGGCCGTTTCCGTGGTTACCTACGCTCACGCTGTCACTCAACGTAAAAAATGGCGCTGCAACATGGCCGCCTCGGTTCGGTGCGTCAACCACTTATGTATTTGTAACGACTTGTAACAACTCATTCTAAGGTACCAGAAAGCTTTCATTTGTATGCGGGTGTGATTCACCTTCAGTGAAATACGGATTTATGAAAGACAGATTTGATTTTTACTAATAAAAGGCCAAATAAGTTACATACTGGGGCTTTAAAGGGCGTAGGTTTAACCCAGACCCAGATGGTGGTATAAGAATTGCAGAAAAACCTGAACCTTTAGCCTTCAGTAGACTGTGAATACTGTTTTCCTTCTTTATGACCTTTGAGGTGCATCTAGGTGACCACAATTTTACTGATTTAAATTCATACGGGAAGCAAGTTGTTGCTAAAACTGGGAACTTTTAGTTAGGGCCACGGGGCAAACACATCGAGGCACTGTCCTCTGGCTTCTGCAAGACACAAGTCTCGTCTATTGGTGTGTTAATCCACGTTTCGATAGGTATTATAGTTTTTGATCAGTCACTGTTTAATGACCATGACCGTATTTGGAGAAGTGTTGAGATTATAATGGGTGTGTATTGGGCGGAATGTTCGTGTCAGAGTGGGAGAAGTTGCCAGAAATTGTCTGAATTTTTCTCTTTCCACGCTGCTCACGGGCACAATTTACACTCTACACACATAATCTTTTCCACAGTTGTAGACAAACTTGTCCTCTCTCTAACAATGTGTTCATCAAAGCAGAGAGACTTACAGAATTTAAACTGTGAGCCTCTCATTGCGGCCAGGTCTCTTCCTGCCGCCCATTGACTCTAATACAAAGATTTTCTGAGAGAAGCAGAAGGGACCCCTGTTTATAACTCACAAGTGTTTCCAAAATATTTACTGTAGAAACACCAAAGTCATATCAAAGTGTTCAGGAAGTCTTTACGACGACCACGGTCTGCTTCTTCTTCTGATAGTAGCTACCGTTTTCTCAGAATAAGCCCAAATGTGAGACCAGCGCAGAGGCAGAAAATCACCCTCTTTTCTCCACGTTTCTGTCTGCCTCAGCCTGGGGGGCCTCTATCGTCATTGGCAACCACCTCAAGTTGCCGTGGTAACCTCTGAGCCTCAGGCCAGAGCCAATCAGAGACCAGTTCTGCTCTGAGCACTGTCTACCACACATTTATGATGCGTTCCAGGCAGGCTTTTGAACCCGTAAGTCACCAGTTACGAGTTACAACTGGGAACTGGGAGTACATCGATCTAGTACGAGTTCACAGGTGGGAAGTTACGAGTTTGACTGTACGTTCCAACGGGTAACCATAGGAACAGGTCGGAAAAACACGAGTTACGGGTTGCCTGGAACGCACCATTAGATCAAGGCTCTGCCAAACACACCAACACACACAACACACTCTCCTCTCTTATCGCCACTACCTCAGTTTCTGTTCAGTTGAAGCTTTTTTCTTTGTTTTTCTGCACTGTTTGATGGGCCGGTGTCAAAAGTGACCAATTTTAAAATGAAAACGATGAATAAACATTAGCTACTTGTTTTTCAATCTACATTAATTTGTATTAGTTTAAAACCACAGGCCGCTGAAAAACGTCTGGCCCAGATAAAGTTCTTGGTTTGAAAATCTGTCCCAACTGAATTGGTAGTTGAATATCCCTTTAACACCAGATTGTTATTGACCAGGTTTCCACAAAGCGATGGTGAAGACGATGACGGCCGCTCTGATGATCCCTCACTTCGGCTACTGTGACGAGGTCGACCTGAGCCGCCTGGTGGCACTGCGGGCGGAGCTCCGGCCCCTCGCCGAGGGCCGGGGGTCAAACTCAGCTTCATGCCCTTCTTCATCAAGGTACGGGGCTGAGAGGTGGGGCGAGGGGGCGGGGCTTGGCGGGGGGCGACCTTGATGCTGATTGGTCACGTGATGTTTGATGCTGACGTTGATGCTGTGCTCTCATTGGCTCAGGCTGCCTCTCTGGGACTCCTGCACTTCCCCATCCTGAACTCCTCATTGGACCAGAGCTGTCAGAACATCACCTACAAGGTACGACCCGGTCCAGACTGGACACTTTCTACATTGTAGATTCAAACTTTTTCTTTAAGACCCAGTTGTTTCAATCCGTTGTTTTGCCATCCAGGATCACGTAATCCACCTTTACCTTTACCCCAGTTGTTCAGAGCAGATACAAGCTTCTCTAGATGACCAAATCCAGATAATGAGTGTTTTAAATGTGTAAACAACAGGTAGAACAGCAGCATGGAGACACTCAGAGTGGATTTATTTGAAAATGGGTGTTTGTGTTGTTTTCTCTGCTGTTTGTTGTTTCTTCAATGTCGTTTAAACAGCCAGACCTCATCTGACAACTAGTGTTGTCACGATACCAACATGTTGGTACCGGTATCGGTACCAAAATGTTTTTCAATACTTTTCGATACTTTTTGGTACTTTTCCAAATAAAAAGAGAACACAGAAAATATCATTATTGGCTTTATTTTAATAGAAAATCTTAGAACTATAATATATGTATCAGTAAATAATCAGTAAATCAATAAACAATCACTGCTGCTGCAGGATTAAAATTTAAATTTCCATCGATATTAATTTGAACTCTTCCTAAATTAAAACATTAGTGGTCTGTTTAAAAATGAATATCAACTTGTTTTCTTTGTATTATTTGAGGTCTGAAAACACTGCATCTTTTTTTGTTATTTTGACCAGTTGTAATTTTTGGGAGAAATTGTTATCAGTAGTTTATAGAATGAAACACAAACTATCATTTTACTCAAACACACACACCTATTGTTTCCCATACATTGACCAGTGTGTGGTGCAGTGTCACAGAATCAAGACCAAGACACAAATTGATTCTGCTTTTTTTTTCTATCAACGCAATATCGTTCCGTTAATTCATCTCCGCGTTTTCATTTCTTTATTTATTGAATTGGGACAGTGCACATTCATCAACACTGACGCATTAAGCATCAGTGTAAATGTGCCGGATTTAGCACAACTGCTAAATTTCAGCCGCAGTCCCAAGGCAGGGCGTAGCGCTCTTTCGCTGTGTTCACACACAACACACACACACACAGAGAGAGAGAGAAGCGAGCATGCATGCCCGTGGTGCGCGGTAAAAATGAAACTTACCAACCAGCAGTGTTTCCTATTAATTAACGAGTCTGTGGCGGCCCTTCTCTCACGTGCGCGCTGGTGCACACACACAAACACGGTCAAAGTTTCCTGATCCGACTAAAAAGTTCTGATCAACACAAACTGAGGGTTTGATCCAGATTAAAACCAAGACTGGATCACATGATCTGGTTTTAGTTTTTGCAATAACCCGTTTTCAAGGTTTTATCCGATCAAACTGGGCACTTTTCGTTAGGGCCACGGGGCAAAGACAGCGAGGCTCTGTCCTCTGACTTCTGCAAGACACAACTCTCGTTTATTGGTGTATTAATTCACGTTTTTCGATAGGTATTATAGTTTTTGATCAATCACTGTTTAATGACCATGATCATATTTGGAGAAGTGTTGAGATTATAATGGGTGTGTATTGCGCAGAATGTTCAGGCTAGCGTGGGTGACATCATTTTTCTCTTTCCACGCTGCTTACAACCACAAATGACACTCTACACACATGATTTTTTCCACATTTGTAGACAAACGTGTCCTCTCTCTAACAATGTGTTCATCGAAGCAGAGAGACTTACAAAATTTAAACTGTGAGCCTCTCATTGCGGCCAGGTCTCTTCCTGCCGCCCATTGACTCTAATACAAAGAGAAGCAGGAGGGACCCCTGTTTATAACTTGCAAGTGTTTCCAAAATATTTACTGTAGAAACACCAAAATCATACCAAAGTGTTCAGGAAATCCTTACGACGACCACGGTCTGCTTCTTTTTCTGATAGGAGCTACCATTTGGTCAGAATAAGCCCAAATGTGAGACCAGCGCAGAGGCAGAAAATAACCCTTTTTCTCTACATTTCGTATGTTTGTGTCACTGAAAACATCTGGCCCAGATAAAAAAGTTCTTGGTTTGAAAGTCTGTCCCAACTGAATTTGTAGCTGAATATCCCTTTAACAGCAGATCAGACCTGTTATGTGTCAGATAATCATTAATCAGTTGTCATTGATCAGGTTTCCCAGAATCCGATCAGATCACTGGGTCTGGATCAGTCTGACCCGGTTACTTCACATCATTTATATCTAATCACCTTGGTGTGTCTCTTTGCCCTCAGGCGTCTCACAACATCGGGCTGGCGATGGACACGAGTCAGGGTCTGCTGGTCCCCAACGTGAAGAACGTGCAGCTGCTCAGCGTGTTCGACATCGCCCAGGAGCTGAACCGGCTGCAGACGCTCGGCGCCGTGGGGCAGCTGGGAACGTCGGAGCTGACGGGGGGAACGTTCACCCTGTCCAACATCGGATCCGTGAGTCCAGACGCCGCCGCTCTGAGGACGGAGACGGACTCTAGACCCGCTCTAACCACAACCTGTTTCCTCTGTGTGTGTGTTGTAGATCGGAGGGACGTACGCCAAACCAGTCATCCTCCCTCCTGAGGTCGCCATCGGAGCGCTGGGGAAAATGCAGGTGAGTTCCAGACTTTCCCACGGCCCATGAACACACCACAGAGGTCAAAGTACTTAGATAAGCCAAGCCCCGCCCCCTTCCTGTGCAGGGTATATAATAAAAAAAGAAAGAAAGGTAATTAGAGTTTAAAGGGATAGTTCAACATTTTGTCAAATTGGCCCATTGCCATAATCCAGAGCAGAGCTGCGAGCTGCTCAGAGCTACGCTACAGAGGCTCATTATGGGATTTCTTGGTTCCCTCATCAAACTCATCAAATACACAATCCAACAACTCCACAACGCTCTGGCGGACAAGTTGTGAGCTGCACATTCACCACGCTATGAGATAATAACACAACGTTACCACACAGAGTTGTTTTAGAGGGAAATACAGAGACTGTTGATGAAAAACTGTCCCTGAAGGCAACGCGCATCAGTGGTTTTGCATGAATTTACCTCCGTCCAATCAGGAATCACAAAAACCACGCCCCCATTGCTCGACTCCAGCGTGTGCTTCATTGCAGCTGGAGACTGTTGTATGTATTGCACCACAAGCAGAGCGATTGATATAACAGAGGGGCTACAGCAGGCTGCCGCTATCATGTTCTTCTATGGGACAGACAGCACTGAGCTTGCTTTTGAATGGTAAAATATTAAAAAATAAACCCTATAAGGTATATTTACAACTGTTAACTGAATTATTGTACATCAATGTCAGTTCTCAAACAAAAGGCAAAATCTTTTTGCTTCATGGTTTTATTTGTCACTTTGAATTGAAGATTAGCCTGCCCTACAGTAAAAATGGCATAAAATAAAGAGTAAAGCAATATATTAAGCGGTAATATATGTATTTAAGCATCAAAGATGTTCAATCAAACCAACAACGTTCAAAACACACAGCCATTCTCACAAGTATAAAGTCCGCTAGCTTAATGCTAACGTATAATGTAAAACCTCATAGACGGGCTAACAGAAATTAGCATCGCATTTCGTGGCAACCGACTAATTTCTGACACTGTGTGTGTGTGTGTGTGTGTGTGTGTGTGTGTGTGTGTGTGTGTGTGTGTGTGCTCTCAGGTGCTGCCCCGGTTCGGCGCCGGCGGTCAGGTGGTCCCGGCTCACATCATGGCGGTCAGCTGGTCGGCGGATCACCGCATCATCGACGGCGCCACCATGTGCCGCTTCTCCAACCTGTGGCGGGAATACCTGGAGAACCCGGCCAGCATGGTGCTGGACCTCAAGTGACCGGACCCGACCGGATGGAACCGGATGGAACTGGATGGAACCGGACCGCCAACACTAACACACCTTCACCTCTCCCCCTTCGCCGCCACCGCCACCGCCGCCGCTGCTGCTGCCTTCATCATCATCATCATCTTCTTCTTATTCTTCTTTTCTCTCATTTCCTTGTTGCCTTTGAGCGAGTTGCGGCGGCGGCGCGATGCGGCGGGGGAGGGGCCAGCCTGTCAATCATGTCGTTTCCATGACAACCACTCATTCACTCACTCACCCCCTTACTCTCTCACTCTCTCTCTCTCTCTCGGTTGGAGGTTTAGAGGTTTTTGTAGTTTTTTGGTCCAAGTTGAACCAGGGTTCAGCTCTTCAGGTGCTGGTGGTTCTGGGTCTGGATTCTCTTTGCTGGGGGGTCGGGGGTGTCTGTGTGTGTGTGTGTGTGTGTGTGTGTGTGTGTGTGTGTGTGTGTGTGTGTGTGTGTGTGCTCTCGCATTTATTACTTGGTGGGGCCATACCACCTGTAGCCCACCAACAGTATGGGGCCATGAATTCTCGTGGGGCCATTTTGCTGGGCCCCACACCGTTTAGTGCTTTAACGTGGCTCAGGAGCCTTCCCTGATGCTCCTCATGCTTTTTTCTCACTTGGCCCACAAGGTGACAAAAAGTGGAAACGTGTGTGTGAAGTGTGTGTGCTCACTTGGCCCCTGGAGGTTGGGGGATGCAACTGCAGCCACACACACACTTCCGGAAGTGTGTGTCATTTTGCTGGGCCCCACTCCGGAAGTGTGTGTGATATTAGCCAATATTAGCTAATGTTCAAGACCATTAAGCGTCATAGTCTCGCGGGATTTTACGGGATTTGTTTGAGAGCTAATACTGTAATGATAACACATACCGATGCTGTAAAATGAAAAATAAAAAATGAAATGATCTGACTAATGTAGCGTAACAATTGTTTTAATCCTTGATGATTTAATGTATGTTTTTATTTACATTTTCTCTTCCCTTCTATATTTGATATGTGTTTGTTTTGATTTTTACTCACTTATCTTAAAGCAGATAACAGCGGCACGGCCGTTTCGGCTAATGCTGTGTTCAAGGCAGGCTTTTGAAACCGTAAGTTACAGCTTCAAGTCACAACTACGACTTGGTAGCGTTCCAGGTAACCCGTAGCTCGTGTTTTTACCGTCCTGTTGTCTGTGAAAGTTCCCTATAACGGCCACTCGTAACTTCCGACCCGTGAACTCGTACCAGATCGAACTGGTATGACTTCACAGGAAGGAAAAACACAAAGTACGAGTTTCCTTGAACGCACCATGAGTTAGCAGCCCCCGCCCTTGTCAGGCATCAATTGGTCCTCGTGCTACGTCACCACATTCACGCGCATCCCTTGGCTGCACACAGCCCTTCATGCCGTTCTCTCCCCTCATTGGATAACACTTGTATCCCACAAGGAAAATTTTCTCCTCGGGTTACAGCAGAGCAGAGTGACGGAGAGACTCGTGTTTAGGCTGAAATACTTCATGTAAGTGATTGCTGACGGAAAATAGGACTATTTAGGACTTATATTAACAAAAACATTCCACTGATATCTGCTTTAATTTTTGTTTATTTAATGTTATTCTTAATAATTATCTCTGAAACATGATGTCTGCTCTTGTTTAATTTTGGGCAGATATAATATTTGCCTGACTAATTTGTAAATGCATTTGTTTAAATAAATAAAATAAAAATTAAAAAAAAAAAAAAAAGACCGATGCTGTAACAACTGAACCACAAATTATTAAGGTATGTTTATTTTCAGTTTTATTTTATTTTTAATTAAGATTTTTTGTCTATAAAAAGTTTTGTGGGACTACAAGAAACAAACTTACAACATTAGTATTAATACAAACTGTGCCATTTGATGCTGAAATAGCTATAGGTAGAAAGCATTGTTCCCCAGATAACAATATAAAAGATCGTTTCTGTTATCTTAGGCTAATTAGCTGCTAACCATTAACTTTGGAGAGCTAGCGCTTTTAGCGGAAGCTGGCCGTAGCCAAGGGGGATCGGAGGGTTCGTTCGAACCCCCCCCCACACACACCCCCACCGCCACCACCCCACCGCTGCCGCAAATGCGGTGCTTGTCGTGTATTAGGCTCTCTAATAACTCTCTGATTGGTGTGGGATGCGTGTCCCCGTGTTGACTGGACTGCTGCTGAAGCAAACAGCCCAAAGCCTGTGAGTTCTAGCCAATCACAGCGCAGTAGGGCGCCGCGCGAGTTGACGCTCTGCAACCTGCGGTGCGGTGCGTCGCGTCAGCAGCACTGACATGCTGCTCTGAAGTCCTGCACCTGGCATCAACCTGAACGGGCCTGAAAGTTAAAAGCCGAACCCGGTCTGACCCGCGGGTGTTGAAACCCGGACCCTGAATTAAGTTGGTCCGGACCCGGCCAAAAGAAAAGAGAGAGAGAGAGAGAAGCCGAGTCGGAGCGCGACCTGACCGAATTAATTTCTACATATTTTCGGACTGAACTGACGCGTCCGGTCCGTGAGAACTCAAATCTAAGTCCAAAAGGCCCATGCACACTTGGTAGCCCAAAAGAACAGCCAGGCAGCCCAGTCCAGAGAGCAGAGGAGAGGGAGACAGCAACAGGTGTGTGCGTGCGTGTGTGTGTGCGTGCGTGCGTTACTGTGTGTGCATGTGCATGTGTGCGTGTGTTATACCTGCAACCTCCAAATGGGAATGGGAGCCTCCTTTCATTTATTAATATCTGACAGTAGCTACAGCCATCATACAGATGAGAACAGGGCAGAAGCAGAGGAAACGGGGCCTTGAAAGGCTGGTCCAGGTCAAAAGATTGAAAGAAAAAAAAGTTTTGTTTTTTCTCACCAGCTACAGCTCCCCACTAGACCAGTGTCATACAGTCCAGCCATTCTTGCCATTACAAAGATAGAAACCTCAGTCAGTAGCCTACCAAATGTGTTTTTTTTTTTTTTATCTGAAGTGAATGTTGTCTTCCCATTATATTCTTCTCAGAGTACACCAGAATGCTTCATTTACCTCTTAAAATCATAAAAACTTTCTGGGGGGAGGATCCCCCCAGACCCCCCCTACAGGGGTTTACTTTATCATCATTTCCAGTTTGCAGGTACCTATGTGTGTGTGTGTGTGTGTGAGTATGAGAGAGAGAGAGAGAGAAAGAGAGAGAGAGAGAGAGAGAGAGAGAGATACATTTAACTACATTAAACATTATTATGATTATTGTTATGAAAAAGCTAAGCCTTTTTTATATACTGGTATATATATAGAAAAAATGAATTACATGGTGAAAATTTTGTTGTAAATGAGAGCAACAGTAAAGGATAGTGGAGGAAGAGAAACACGTGATGTCAAAGTGAAGTTATAATGGGGAAAAAAAGAAGTGTGTGCCTTTATTATTATTATTTATTTACTTTTTTTTTTTTTTGGGGGGGGGGGGGGGGGGGGGGAGTCCAAAAAAGAACCCCCCCCTCCACAAGGCTGGCTACGGGCCTGGGAAGTAGCCTCGCATCACCGGGCTCTTTTTTTTTTTTTTTTTTCATCACCTGGCTCTTTAAGCGGAAGTATCATCCGTCCGATGACGCAATCCGGTGGAACCCATGGGTGGAACACATGGCTAATTAACCTGGCGAATATTCATGAGACGGCGGAGCTCTGAAGTGAGGAGTTTCAACTCTGATAAGGTATTTGATAAATGTGTTGTTGCCGCTTTCAACGGAAATGCTCGTCTCGTACTTATTTTATGGAAGCTACGATACGAAGTACGGTAGAAACTGTTTTGCTAAAGGCGAACATCCGGGTGACTTACAGCTAAGTGCTAACAGTGTTGAACGCAGGCTTTATGGGGGTATACGAGCACACGCAACGTCATGTTATAGTAGTCAAAAATGTCACATAATCATTGTAAAACAAACGTAATTGTTCGGTTACGTTATATGCCTCGCGGTAGGCACGGGCCCGGTCAGTAAAGCTAACGTTACCTGTGGTCCTAGGCCCAGGCTAAGCTAACTATGCTCTGGGTCTCAGGCCTATCGCTCTGGGCCAGATGAGCTCACTGTGGCCCGGGGCTCAGGCCTGGTCAGGGAGAGAGTTGCGGTAGGCATGGCTAGATCAGTTAAGCTTTGTGGGGTCTGGGCCACCCCCTCAAATGCAGTCGTGTTGAGAAATAGTTAAGCTAACCGATGTTATTAGTCAGGGATTAATGATCTGTGTGAGTCACAATAATTGAAGCATGAATCCAAAACAGCTATATTCGTAGCACATGCCATATTCTCATAATTGAGAAAATAAATAATAACTTGCTAAGCTACAGTTCAGCTGATTATGATATTTTTTAAATTACAGAATGAATGAATGAGCAGTCTGTTTTCTCATGCTGCACAGCTGTTTAATGTTATAAAAATATTTTCACAGAGCAATGACATCCAAAAGGAAGGCCTGGATAAAGCCTGTTGAAGATGTAATCTCATATATTCTGTCAGCTGGAGACAAGCCATGGTTTGCAGTGAGATTTATCAATAATATCAAAGGTATGATCTCTAGTGCTTTCAGTAGCTGCAAATTACAGCAGCACATTTTTAGATACTATTCATTATTAAAGGTGTACAGAAAAGAAAACTGAATTTGAGCCCACTCTGGATCATAAAATTAATGTGATAACTCATCTTTCAGACGATGTAGGCCAAACTTTGTGCAAAATTCTATTTTTGAGTAAATCCGGGATGAAAGTGTGTATTTTTTTTTTCGCATTGGCTAATGCAGGCGCACAGATTATACGTCAGCCTGTACACGATTCACCAGCCACTGATATTGGATCCGTAATCCGTCATTCAAACGTCTGAGACACGCACACACACACGGAGCTCGGGCTCGCCCCAAGCTTTGAATATCCCGCCCGCTCGATAACGACCAATCAAATTCGTTTTCCTTACTCGGGTAAACTCGTGTTGCAGCTCGTGACAACTCGGCGCGACAAACAGGACAAACGGCCATTTCTGTACACCTTTAACATTCTTCATTCAGAAGGTATCTTATAGAAATAAGTGGCTTCATTCATCTGTCTTGTTTAAATCCAATGGGTCTCATTCATGAAACGTGAGTAAATCTGTGTGTAGATTTGCACATAAAAGCTCACTCTACTAAAACTCTACTCCGGATTCATGAACGGTGCGGGAAACTCAGTTTTGATCGTAAACACGTGTGTAACTTCATGAATGCCAACCCATCGTAACCTAACAACACGCCCCCGGTGATCAGCAATTAGCATAGATCTCCATACATGAATAGCCATATAAGGAGATCCTGACCACCATATTAGGAGGTAGGTGCATCCTGCTCACCTGCGGCCATGACGCAAACGAGGAAAGAGGGAGAGAGAGAAAAAAGAGAGATCACGGATCGAAGTCATTTTGGGTGAAGTGGAGTCCAGAAAAAATATTAAATTCTCTTCTGTTAGTAGTGGTGTGACTGGGACAGTTCAAAGGCTGGAGGGAAGTAACAGATTTAGTGAATTAAGTAGGCCTATCCTTGGTTGATTAAAGAACCGTTTAAGAAGTAAAGCCAGAATAGTTCGATATGAAACATAAAAATAAAAAAAAATACACACAACTCCAGAGCTACAGCAGCGACGGGAGGAGGAGGCTCTTCACAGCCTCAGCTGTAGAGGAGCATGGTTGTATCAACACATGAAGTTATATAGGCAGGTTATATTGTTACAGAAGCACCAGCCGTCTGTCACAGCTCCTTCCAAACCGGTGCCGACTGCGCTGCTGCGCAGGGTGAATTGTGCGCCCACCGAGCCTGTACTGTAGCAATACAAAAAAGTGTTTTCCGGTTTTACATCAGATTATCATCATCATTAGATGGAGCCTTGACGTGTTTGTGCGTGTCCGATCCCTAAAACGTCTCTCTCTCCAAATATTTCTAATTGTTTGTCATGTTCAAATTACGTGTTTCAAAGCCGTCTGCGTATTTTGAACATGAGAGAGAGTAATACAGATTAAAATTGTAATTTTTAACAGTGATAAGCAGTATTTATTTGCATTCCTACATTTACACAAGCGCTACACACAGTCCGGAGCAGGTGTAGATTTTGTGAGTAGCTACGAAAAAATCAGCACTACTAAAAGATTGATGAATGCGGAAATCCACGTAAATTTGCGCTGCTCAGGGTTTACACACAAATCTGTGCTGCTCACGTTTCATGAATGAGACCCAATGTGTTTAGGTATATAGTAGGTGTGTATAAATGAGCCTGATTTCCATAAGAGAAGTTTCAGGTACACACTGGTATAATCAAATATACAAATGTAAAGTTATTTATTTTATTTCTGCTGTATGTAAAGTGTCCAGCACATTCAAGTACTATTAAGGTAAGTGCTGGGCCAATAGAAGACTGTAAAGAAAATGTGAAACTGTTTTGCATATTCAACAGTAACATTTTAAATTAATGCATAGAAGTAGTTACACAAGCTGACTGTCTTCTTCTTTTATGTCTAAACACCAGGTGACACCCAAGCAGGCTCCAGCAGCAGAAGAAGAGATGGCTGTGCCTCCTGTTGATCTGTCCTCCAAGGTTTATGGTGAAGATGATGCTGCTGCTGCTGAATATGATGCTCCAAAGGTAATGGAAAGAATGAATGTGATTGAGTTCTTTATAAAGTGCACTGATAACTTGACACACTAGTTTCTATTTGATCTCCATTTAGCTAACTGGTTTCACACACACAAGGTTCAGGTCATGTCTTAATGGGGCCCTGATAGATACTCTTCCTTCAAAAGGGTTTTCCAACTTTTCTCTTCCACACACACACACACCAAGTTTAAGTTCATGTCCTTACTGGGGCCCTCCGTATGGACCCTTCTATAAGTGATTGTTAACCTACAGGACAACACTTCTCTGCATCCAAACTAAAGTATTTACAACAACAATAATGCACTTTCTGAGCTGCTGCATGATGAAGAAAATATTTTGAAGTGAGATCACTTTTTAGGCCTCTGTTGTGGTGTTAAGATAGGGAGACTTCTAACACTGACCCTTGTGGGGCCCTGGATCATAATACATTTGTGACCTGTAAGTATTTCCAGACTCATGATTCCCGCAGTGCTGACTGTCTTCTTCTTTTATGTCTAAACACCAGGTGACACCCAAGCAGGCTCCAGCAGCAGAAGAAGAGATGGCTGTGCCTCCTGTTGATCTGTCCTCCAAGGTTTATGGTGAAGATGATGCTGCTGCTGCTGAATATGATGCTCCAAAGGTAATGGAAAGAATGAATGTGATTGAGTTCTTTATAAAGTGCACTGATAACTTGACACACTAGTTTCTATTTGATCTCCATTTAGCTAACTGGTTTCACACACACAAGGTTCAGGTCATGTCTTAATGGGGCCCTGATAGATACTCTTCCTTCAAAAGGGTTTTCCAACTTTTCTCTTCCACACACACACACCAAGTTTCAGTTCATGTTCTTACTGGGGCCCTCCGTATGGACCCTTCTATAAGTGATTGTTAACCTACAGGACAACACTTCTCTGCATCCAAACTAAAGTATTTACAATAACAATAATGCACTTTCTGAGCTGCTGCATGATGAAGAAAATATTTTGAAGTGAGATCACTTTTTAGGCCTCTGTTAGGATGTTAAGATAGGGAGACTTCTAACACTGACCCTCATGGGCTACTGTAGTAGTTCTGTAATTTTAAAAACACACCGGCAGCGGCCCCCGCTGATCTGTAGCGTCACTTGTTACTGTAAATGATGCTGTGTGGAAAACCAGCTGTGGTTTGTGATTGAGGGTGAGTTTGGAGCTGACAAGAGGATCGCCCTGACGACCGTTTCCTTATATTTTTCTCATCGAGAAACTATACAAATAGCATTTAGATGATGTAAAAAAAAAAGTGATAAAAATCCACTTTGTCACCTCCATTTTTGCAAGCTCACGTCAACTTCTGCAAACCGCTGCAAACAACCTCTGGGGCTGGCAGTGTTTACATCAGCACGTGTGCAGCTATGACGTAAACGAGAAAAACAATCACGGTTGCAGTGTCCACACGCACCTGGTGAAACCAACCCCGGCCCAAAACCCCACCCTGGACTCTGGTTTCAAAAAAACACGGTTTCAGGTTTCCAAAAGCGTGGTTGCGTGTGGACAGGACATACAACCGGGAACATATGTTCACGGTTTCAAAAATACCTGAGGCCTGTACTGCGAAGCCAGTTTAGTGGGTTAGCGAGGTATGTTGAGTGTAAAGCCAGCCTCTCCTGTACTGCGAAGGTGGCTGTCTTTTAACGAGGCTAGATCACCATGGTAACTTATGCTTCGCTCATAACCTGGTCCCTCTCTGTGTGTCTCCGCCGAGAGTTGTTCTCCTCACCCGTTGAGCTGAGCGTCAGGAGCTCATTAAATATTAGACTATAGTCTATATTTTACTTTTATATACACTCAGTCACCACTGATAGAAGTTGTTCGCTCGCAGCAGGACAGATGGATAATCGGTAAAGTTAATAATTTCACTAAATGTGGCCGTGAATAAATGAATTCCGACGTGTCGCCTGTTATATTTCAGTGTTGCCCAAACGCAAATCTTGAATAAGTCTCCGCTGTTTTCACATTTAAAAAGTTCTTAGTTTATGAGATTTGCTTGTAGCTTCAGCACCTAAAAAACCTCCTATCCAGCCTCGCTTCCAATAAAACACACACTTGCGTTATAATTGCGATCAGTGAAATATATAACAATATAAAACACAATTTAAAATGACAGTTGATGTTGCTCTAGTTTATATGGATAAAGCTTCATATTTAAAAGTAGCGCAAGAGCTGTCAGAAAAATTAAAAGCAGCCTCCTCTCGTCATATTTGCAGCAACACTGTTGCTTCAGGCTGCAATCGTGCTTTTTTTTATATGGCTCCCCTCTCTCCATTAAAACAATTGCACTCCTCTGGGCTGAAATCAGCCCGTTGTGGATCAATTTCGTGCGGAAGTTGAATCATATGACGCCAAACGCCCCCTTTGATGTGAACGCGCACAGATCATAAAGCTGAGAGCCGGACTTAACAAACCAAGTTGATAACCAGCTTTGCAGTGCCGTGTAGAGTTGCACGATACCCACGGTAGCCACGGTACCCCGCGGTGCCAAAACGTGACGGTTCCTACTATACTAGAAATTCTACACGACGGTACTACCGTGGATTACTACTACCGGTGCCAGTTTCCGCTACATAGCGGCCGCCTCTCCTCTCCTCCCGGCTTCTCACTGCATGCTACTCCCTTGTAAACAAAACCCACATGCACCCACTGCAACCCAACTACACAGCTGCTGAATGATTGGCTGTTTGCCTGTTACTGGTGATGTCCGGGGATATGATAGGCTGTCCGCCCGTCTGTTCTCTGATTGGCTGTTCGTGGTTCATGCCGGCAAGAACGGACTCCATGAAGACAGCTGAGACTGCTCCGGCCGCTTCGATAGAAACTCGCTTCAAAACAAACAACGAGCTAAAGTTCTGTCTCGCCAGACGCGCACATGGCTTACAGTCACAAACATGAGACAACACATTCACCACGGCTGAAGCACCGGGCGCGAGCAGCGAATCTGCCGCGGCGTCGTCGTCAGGGGCACTTAATGAATTTAGCTCTGTTTATTTTCTCATTGGCTAATATCAGGCTATATGCTCCGTGTACAGGCTGAGGAATAAAGAGTTAAAGGATGTCCAAGTATAAAGCACCTAGAAAATGCATAAAAATATAGTTTTCACAGGGAATCAGTTCCTGTTCATTGTATTCTGTCCTCTATGATTTATTATGTTGGAGAAGAAGCATTATTGTCAAATAGATTTTTTTTAAAGACAGTGGATTTGTTTTTATCCTAAGTTGATTATTTATATTTGTTAAACATAAATTAATGTGCAAGAGACTGAATGGTTATTTATTTTCAACCATATAAATTCTAACTTCATTTATTTGTTTTTTATTGCTTATTTAAAAATATTTGTTTCAGTCTAATCCCTACTTCACCAGTATTATGTTTATCATGCACCAAACAACATTATAAGTAGCCTAATTAATAAGTATTTATAACTTGTACAAATACATTGCAGTTCATAAAAATAATAATAATAAAAAAAGGTTGCAGTATCGTGATATTACCCGGAACCGTGATACTTTGTCTGGTATAGTACCGTGGTTACTCATTTTGGTACCGTGACAACTCTAGTGCCGTGTTAACCCGGGCCGGGACTTGAGGTTTTGTTGAGCTGGAAGATGAACACAAAGCCTGGCCATGTTGAACCTCCTTCGCAGTACAGGCCTCTGGGCTCATGTGGACAAGGCCTGAGTTCTTTATAAAGTGCACTGATAACTTGACACACTAGTTTCTATTTGATCTCCATTTAGCTAACTGGTTTCACACACACAAGGTTCAGGTCATGTCTTAATGGGGCCCTGATAGATACTCTTCCTTCAAAAGGGTTTTCCAACTTTTCTCTTCCACACACACACACCAAGTTTAAGTTCATGTCCTTACTGGGGCCCTCCGTATGGACCCCTCTATAAGTGATTGTTAACCTACAGGACAACACTTCTCTGCATCCAAACTAAAGTATTTACAACAACAATAATGCACTTTCTGAGCTGCTGCATGATGAAGAAAATATTTTGAAGTGAGATCACTTTTTAGGCCTCTGTTGTGGTGTTAAGATAGGGAGACTTCTAACACTGACCCTTGTGGGGCCCTGGATCATAATACATTTGTGACCTGTAAGTATTTCCAGACTCATGATTCCCGCAGTGCTGACTGTCTTCTTCTTTTATGTCTAAACACCAGGTGACACCCAAGCAGGCTCCAGCAGCAGAAGAAGAGATGGCTGTGCCTCCTGTTGATCTGTCCTCCAAGGTTTATGGTGAAGATGATGATGCTGCTGCTGAATGTGATGCTCCAAAGGTAATGGAAAGAATGAATGTGATTGAGTTCTTTATAAAGTGCACTGATAACTTGACACACTAGTTTCTATTTGATCTCCATTTAGCTAACTGGTTTCACACACACAAGGTTCAGGTCATGTCTTAATGGGGCCCTGATAGATACTCTTCCTTCAAAAGGGTTTTCCAACTTTTCTCTTCCACACACACACACCAAGTTTCAGTTCATGTTCTTACTGGGGCCCTCCGTATGGACCCCTCTATAAGTGATTGTTAACCTACAGGACAACACTTCTCTGCATCCAAACTAAAGTATTTACAACAACAATAATGCACTTTCTGAGCTGCTGCATGATGAAGAAAATATTTTGAAGTGAGATCACTTTTTAGGCCTCTGTTGTGGTGTTAAGATAGGGAGACTTCTAACACTGACCCTTGTGGGGCCCTGGATCATAATACATTTGTGACCTGTAAGTATTTCCAGACTCATGATTCCTGTCAGTGCTGACTGTCTTCTTCTTTTATGTCTAAACACCAGGTGACACCCAAGCAGGCTCCAGCAGCAGAAGAAGAGATGGCTGTGCCTCCTGTTGATCTGTCCTCCAAGGTTTATGGTGAAGATGATGCTGCTGCTGCTGAATATGATGCTCCAAAGGTAATGGAAAGAATGAATGTGATTGAGTTCTTTATAAAGTGCACTGATAACTTGACACACTAGTTTCTATTTGATCTCCATTTAGCTAACTGGTTTCACACACACAAGGTTCAGGTCATGTCTTAATGGGGCCCTGATAGATACTCTTCCTTCAAAAGGGTTTTCCAACTTTTCTCTTCCACACACACACACCAAGTTTCAGTTCATGTCCTTACTGGGGCCCTCCGTATGGACCCTTCTATAAGTGATTGTTAACCTACAGGACAACACTTCTCTGCATCCAAACTAAATTATTTACAATAACAATAATGCACTTTCTGAGCTGCTGCATGATGAAGAAAATATTTTGAAGTGAGATCACTTTTTAGGCCTCTGTTAGGATGTTAAGATAGGGAGACTTCTAACACTGACCCTCATGGGGCCCATTGTGTGGATCCTGTGTTTTCTTTTCTCAATGGGTGACACCTTTCACTTCCAAAGTAACAAGTAACCTTTGGATTACCAGTAAAGTAACTTATTTTACACACTTTCTTAACTGCTGCATGATGAAGAAAACTTTTTAGAAAAATAACTGTTCAGCCTCTTTTCTGATGTTGGAGGTTTATGAGACTCCTCATAAAAATAGTTGTACTTGGCCAAAAGTTTTGTGCTTATCAGTAGTGCTGCACAATAAATCGCAAATTTATCGTCATTGCAATATCAACATATGCAATATCCATATCGCAAACGACTGCTTAAACCGTAATATATTGTAATATCTGTGTGATGCATTCACCCATAGGCGTCATTTACGCTGGGGACGCTGGGGACATGTCCCCACCACTTTTTGTCAAGAACAATTTTGTCTCCACCACAAAATTAACTTAAAGGTTCATGAGGCAAGAAATGCACATGCAAGTTTTTTACTGCTAATGGGCGATGAAGCGTTCAAAACCAAAAAGAATGAGCCCACCCGCGTATCTCTCCGTTGCCTTGAACAGGCTGTGTGCTGCATAATGCCCTGCAATTCTGGGTCCGAATTTCCCGCGCTGTCCGCGGATGTGATGTCAAATGACGCTGCATGCGCGTCCTCGACAGCTTCGGCTTTCCACCGCTTGCGACTAGCGGTCGGCGGATCTTCCAGCCTGAACAGTCATGTGAGCAGCGAGTAGAGAAATAACGTCACTTTTTAAAATTTTAATATTTTTTCATGCGAGAAAGTGACAGTTTAGATTCCCAATCTGTTGTCAGTTTATCCAAATAACGTCTGATTAAGTAGATTTGCTCCGACATTTTTCGGAGGAGTGCAGAGCCACACACGCAGCAGCAGCAGCGGCTCGTCACAGAGGCTGCAGCCGGGGAGCTGAGCTCATCGGCCGGGCAACCTCTGTCCTCTGTCCTCCTCCTCCCAGGGAAGAAAACGAGCCGAGTAACTTCCCCACAGGTTTTTAGACGTTTTCTGCCGGCTGGTTGAATTGTTTTTAGGAGATAAATGCATTGGTGCATTAGTTCATTTGAATGAAAAGTGAAGCTTCAGGTGTGTGTGAGCAGCGCAGCCTTGGGGCTCGATCTGCATCTGTACCTACAAAAATCACCATATTTAGGCTACTTCAATAAATAAATAAATAGTTTTACAATGAGCCGATTGATTCATCCGTGGTCAGTTTATCCAAACAACGCCTGTAAGGAAATTCTCCGACGTGTTGGGAGGAGAGCAGAGTCATGAGCAGCTGAGCGGCACCAGCAGCTCACAGAGGCGGCGGCGGCCGGTGCTGACCTGATGCCTGGGCGGTCAACCTCCCGGTGTCGCGGTAAATTGAGCACTGTACAATGAGCGCGGCACGGCGCATTTACTGTTTATTAACAGCCAAGCGCGACGTGTGTGTGTGTGTGTGCGTGCGTGCGTGCGTGCGTGTGTCGTGAGACAGCAGGGAGAGGGGCTGACTGGCAGAGATGAGAGTGAAAGCTGTTCTTTTTTTCTGTGAGAGACTGCTGCGGCTGACCCAAACGAAACTGTGGCGGCTGATTAATGGAAAACACTGGTATAGTAACGTTATGCCGTTTCCAATTCAGCCACAGTGTCACTGTCACAGCATCAGCTGCTGCTGTGGAGAGTTGATGCGCGCTCCCGCACCAGCTTGGCTGATGGCTGCAGTAACCCTGACGGCCGCTACGGCCGTTGTATCGCTAGTGAGTTTTATTCCTTGATCTTGCCTCAAGCTCCTTTAACATTATCCTAATGAAGAATGACGGAAAAACGTTGATAAACTATGACAGAATAGGCAGCTGAAACAGTGTGCACCGCGCAGAGCTTCTGCCTGAGCCAATAACTCGCAACAATGTAGCTTCGATGTTACAGTAGTTACAGTAGCGTCTTTTGCGCGCGCTCAAACCCATTCAATGTAGCCGCACGTCATGCTCACAACTCAAAAGCCGTAGCTGCGCGCATTTGATGAGACGCAATTGTTTTTCGTGCACGTCTGCGTCTAAAATAAAAATATTTAAATTATTAGACGAAAAAAGGTGAATTTAATTTCAATCTCGGCCTGTTTGAATGTGCGGCCCCCAAGGTGTCTGTTAAGAAAAATTCTGGCCCTTTGACAAATGTATTTGAGTACCCCTGCCTTAGATAGATTCACATTATATACTAAATTATCAGAAAGAAAAGGATCAAATGCAGTCAGTTTCTGGAATGCTAGGACTATCTTGTTTATTTATTCAAACTATTTTCTTTTTTCAGATGCAAGTATGGCAGAAGATCAGGGTTCAGAAGATGAGACAATCATCACATCATCACAAGAAAGCCCCTTTGCCAAAAACCAGAGGAGGAAGTTTGCTAAAAAGAGAGGTAAGCTTCTTAAATTAATTTATGAGAAACATGAGGAACTTGATTCATACAGTGTACAGACAAACACAAACCAATTATGACTAGGGTCATCTATGGAGTATGTTGTGTGTGTGTGTGTGTGTGTAAAATTCTTAAAGGACCTCTTCATTTATACATTTTAAATAAAATGCACATTTCTATGACAGCCCTCTTGGCAATAATGGTGCAAAAGTAGGTGCAGAGGTTATTGTGTTATTAGCAGGGGGGGTTAAGGGTGGAGGGAAATAACCAGTATAGACCGTTTCAGAGAGTATAAACAAATACAGGTGTTACCAAGGATACTAATTAAGGCTCCATTCAATTTAGTGTACCAGAGCGTTTTCTAATGAGCCACACCTGTCTTTGTTTATACTCTCTGAAAGGGTCTATAGCAGCGGTACTCAATAGGCGGCCCGCGGGCCGCATCCGGCCCGCCGAACCTTCCAATCAGACCCGCGACTGAGTTCTACTAGTTTACATATTACTGTATACTGTATTTCTCGGGCTCCGTGCGCCTGTAAGTCAAAGCGCTGGGACATGGAAACACGCGCAGAGCGTTTGTGTGTGCCTGTGAGGCGCTGCACTGGGATACAGAAACGCCGACGAACCCAAATCACCATGCGTGAAAATTTGGGGAGCGGGCTGGACTGCAGGGTTTTCCCTGCCTGTCTGCAAAGGCCGTGGGTGATTTTCACCGCCGTCTTGGTTCACCTGTGTGTGCATCATGCATGGGGGGCCGTTCAGATGAAGCCCCCCCCCGTGTTGTGTCCCGGTGCCCTCGGCCTGTGTCTCCTACTGTTTCCCACTGAGCTCTGCCTCGTTTGAAAGGTGAAGGAAGCCCATGTGTGGAAAGACGTCGCCTTCGAGATGTAGAATGTGTGTTATAGAAGAGAAACACACATCTCAGGACCAATGACTTGTATCCTCAGAACAGAGTCAGACATGTCCTGTGATGGTCAGCCTCCTTTCATATTTAAGCTGAAAATCACAGGGCATGTCTGAGGATACAAGTCAGCAGTGTAAAGCTCCAGCATGATATGTAAATGATGATATGACAATGTCAAGATTTTTCATTTTATATCATACAAAACACCATGAAGTGTATAAATAAAAATTATGTGCTTACAAGTAAAATAAAAAATATTTAAATTATTAGACGAAAAAGGTGAATTTAATTTCAATCTAGGCCTATTTGAATGTGTGGCCCCCAAGGTGTCTGTTAAGAAAAATTCTGGCCCTTCGAAAAATGTATTTGAGTACCCCTGGTCTATAGTCTGAGTGACAAGTAACTACTGTATACAGTAGACACAACTTACGACTTTGTAGCGTTCCAGGCAACCCACTCGTGTTTTTCCGACCTGTTTTACCTGTGAAAGTCACTATAACGGCCACTCGTAACTTCTGACCCATGAAGTCGTACCAGATCGAACTGGTACCACTTCACAGGTCGGAAAAACACGTGTTACGGGCTGCCCTGAACGCACCATAACAGTCATCGTCCCTACGTCACCACATTCACGGCGTTCCTTGGCTGCACACACAGCCCTGCATGCCGTTCTCTCTCCTCATTGGATAAAAACTGTAGGATACGATAAATGTTTTCTCCTGGGCTCAGAGCAGAGCAGAGTGACTGACAGACCCGTGTTTCAGACCAAACACTCTATGTAAGTGATTGCTGTCTGAAGATACAACTATTTAAGACTTATATTAACACAAATATATCACTTACTTCTGCTTTAACTGTGTGTCCTTTCCCTCGTGGCGCAGTTAACACTTGCGCTGTCTGTCCCTCTCAAACATGGCCGCCTGTCGTCTCACGTAACGATCCACGAAGCAATCACGATGTGTAAAAATGTAAACCACTACATACCCGTGAAATAATCCCAACAGACTGAGAGAGCTTCGCTGTCATTCCTCCCCCAAGCAATAACACTATACAATACCTCACCTCTGTTTGACAGACAGCATTCCGAACTCTCTGCAGTGGGTTCTTTATAGTTCTTATAGTTCTGATTAGGGATGTTCCTGGCGACTAATTTCCCTGTCGATTAAACGCAAAATTTAATTTATACTAGTCGACTAGTCTAACACTTAAGAAAACAGTCAGAAAGCAGTTAAAATTGAGTAGAATTTATTAATTTATAATGTTAAACACTGTCGGAAAGAAATACTGTGCGTATTAAGAGCCATTTGAAGCCATTAATCACAGTCAACAATCGCCAAATCGGACTTTAAATGCAGCTGAAATGTGCACTATGCACGCTAAATATGCAATACAAACCAAACACATTAATGTACAAAATATGTAGATGTGTGGGCATGCATGCATGCGTGTGTGTATGCTCACTAAATGAGAGGGCTGCGAGCAGAGATGGGGACTCGAGTCACTGTGACTTGGACTCGAGTCGACTCGAATCGCTATTTTGATGCGACTTGACTCGGACTTGGAGGTTAAAGACTCGGGACTTGACTTGACTTGAGACACGATGACTTGAATGACTTGAATGACCAGCCGCCACCGCTGAATTTCTCACCGGCACGGCACCAGCTCAGTCGGTGTTTTTTTTTTTTCCCCCGGACTTTTTATGCATTTATTTTGAAAGGACCGCTGGAGAGAGAGAGGGAGGGGGAGAGAGATTGAGAGGGGGGGGGTTTGACACGGAGCAAAGGGGCCGTCAGGGTCGCTGCAGCGGGGGTGCTACATCATGGATCCATTAGACTATAATATAATACATCCATGGCGTGCTATCACGTTCGCAGCTCAGTGTTTTTAATCAGAGATTTAATCCGGAGTTTCAGTGACGGTGAGCGGCCTGACGGTGCTTCATTAACGCTGCGTCGCCGCCGCTGTTCAGAGTCGGGGCAGACGCACAGCAACCAATAGACATATGGTAACAGTCACCTGTTACTAGCGTTACCATAGCGAGAAGCTAATGTGTCCTTTTTTTTTTTTTTTTTTAAATCTCCTCTCCTTCAGCCTCACGTTCTCACTGCTGCAGAATCTGCAGTGACTACACAGCTGTTTGCCTGTCAGTCATAGCATCCAGGAATGTTTCAATGTTACACATTCTTTGACTTTTGAATATAAAATATCAATTAATATCTACTGTAAAACTACTTGGTATGAGTGCAGGCTGAGAATGGTGTTGTCATGATAGAATAGAATAGATTTCCTATTCTATTCTATTTGTTGACCTTTTGTGATCTATGAAGAGGCTCATTAATGCATTAAGACATGATAAGACATAAGACATAATAGATTTTCTATTCTATTCTAATATATTGTCTTCACTTTATTTAGATTAGATTCTGCGGGTGAAATTGCAATAATAAGGTGACTTGACTTGGACTTGACTTGACCTATGCAGGACTTGACATAACCTGTGACTTGACTTGACTTGACTTGCCCAAAGAAAAATGACTTGGGACTTACTTGAGACTTGAAGGTTAAGACTTGAGACTTACTTGAGACTTGCACATGTGTGACTTGGTCCCATCTCTGGCTGCGAGAGAGGCACTGTCTGACAGTGCCGCTGCCGCAGCCCCGACTAGTGGCGGCGGCTGCATGAAATCTTAGAGGCGACAGATAACTGACATTGTGCATGGATGAAATATTGATAAATAATTTAAATGACTAGTAATTCTGGTGCCGACTAGTGAGGGAGGGACGTTTAATCGTATAGTTGACTAATCGCGCACATCCCTACTTCTGGTCCAACCATTTTCCCTATTGCACTGCTGGTCATGGCTAATTGCGCATTTGTTAGCTATTTTGCACATCTGTCTCAATAACACTCTACCTCATTTCTCACCACTTGGTGTATATAATTTATGTCTACTTATATTGATATTTTGCACAGTGTTACACTACTGCGACTGGCATAGTGTCTTTCTGTACATTTCAGTATAGTACTTTGTATATTTTTTAAATTTATAATCTTTATAGATACATTTTATGCTGTGTTTTACAGAAATAAGCAAACATCTTATAATATTCAAACTGCATAACAACAAACAGGGACTTACTGGTCTTGAAATGATCAGCCCAGCTGTAGCTACTCCTCACTTCACCACGTTTCTGATGCTGTTTTCTGACGTCTTTTCCTCAGACTGTCCATCAATACATTTGGAGACAGAAACTCTAAAGCTTCTTGTGTGTTGTAGCCCTGTTTTACTTTGGTTGCTAACTTTGTTTGGGTTTGTGGCGTGTCTGAAACATATTGTTGATCATGTAATGCAAAGAGCTCTAACAGGCATATGAACACATTGTGAAGGTCTTCAATCACGTCCCTATTTCACCACCCCATTTTTCTTTCTTTTTTTATGTCCAAGTAAATCAGTTTTGTGAGGGAAGAAAACTAACATATTATCAACCAGGCTTTTAGATTTTGACCAATCATGACACAGGTGTGACAGAGACTCTAGAAACATTGCCTGGTGGGGGGAGAGGCAGAAATCACACAAATCTTCTTAGCTGATCCGTGCAATAAATCACGTGATGTTTCAAATGAGACATTCATGTTCATTTTGAGCATTTATTAGCACATAGTGGGCTGGATAATATCCCAAATCTGGGCTTGATTAAGCCATTGATATGCAATCTAAAAGCCCTCCATCACCCGGCCTTAAATAGATTTTAGTTATGTGGCACCTAGGGGGTTGTGTGTAAAAGTGACTGGTTGGTAAAACTATGTATTTTTCCTGACTGTGGGACAGTCCTGTATGGTCTCAACCAAGTCAGTACTTCATTGGATGACCAATGGAATCAATCAGAGTTTTTCAGTTGTAGTTACAAGTTAAAGTTCTTATAACTCTGTAACTTGTCCTTTTTATGCCCATTTAGGTAAACAAACTGTTTAACCTGCAGCTAAAAGAACCTGGACAACAGAAGAATGTGCTGCAGTAGAACGTAATTTAAAGAAAAAAATTCTGATGAACCAAGTCCCAGGGAAGGAGGACCGTCAGCGCTGCATCACTGCAGAACCTCAAGCCCTGAAGAATCGAGACTGGAGGGCAGTGAAATACTGTTAAAAATCGAATTACTTCTCTGCAAAGACAATTAGAGTGAAAGTGTTTCACTTTACAAGGTAATAGACAGGCTTGTATGAGGAGGTGCTATAATATTTGTCATGTTATATGTTATTATGCTATTATGTTGTGTTCTTATCAACACAAGGAGCTGCTTTCCTGATATCAAAGCTCACTGTAATAATCAGCAGTTGATTCATTTTAAGCAGGTGATTGTTTTTTGATTATCACTGCTCTGTCTACCTAATGTGAGGAGAGGAGATGCAGGATGTAAACCTCTGATGCAGCCTTGCAGTTTTTTTTGTTAATAAAAAAACTATAGAAACAACTAATAACTCTTCGGTCCCCGCTAAGGTAGAAAGACTTGACATATCTGTGTGTGTGTGTAAGTGGACCCCCCCAAGTAACAAATGCTAGAAACGTTGTCCCATAAGTGACCAAAAAAACTAGCATAGAGAAAAAACTTTAGAAAATGGCTAATCTAAAGTGACTGAAAATTTTGTTAATTTTTTTTAAGCTTGCCTGATTTTTTACAGAGGTCTGGGACCATTGGAAAGGGTGGGCCCCACAATTGGGTTAAAAACGCGTGACCCCATGAAGGGACAAATGCGAGTATGTGTGTGTGTGTGTGTGTGTGTGTGTGTGTCATCAATAATTCATCAGTTCATTGATCAGTTTGGACTCTGTTATCCTGGACCGGACCAGTTTTGTTGTTTTTTTCTATTTGGAAAATTAATCCTAATAATAATAATTTTAATCGGTGAAACTTTTAATTTGAAAATCACAGGAAGTGAGACTGAACCAGTGTGTGTGTGTGTGTGTGTGTGTGAGAGAGATCCAGAACCAGAGTCTGATTGGGGGGGAGGGGGGGGCAGAACTGGGTCCCGAGACCCGAGACCCGGGTTCACCAGAGTCCAGTTCCATCAGTTCGATCCAGATCAGATGAACCCATCTGGGATCTGGTCCAGTTTAAAGTGGTTTTCTGAGTCCTGAACCAGGACCAACCGCTCTGTGAAAGGTCCACAAAGTCTCCGCTGATCATCAGGACCAGAACTTCACATGGTTCTGGTTCTGGTCCCGGTCCTGGTCCTGGTCCCGGTCCTGACTGACTGAACTGTGTGTAAATGAACCGGTGGACCTGCTGCTGGTTCTGGTTCTGGACCCGTCTGACTGTTACTGTTCCTCCAGCTCCTGAGGGGAAGACCTGGTCCTGGTCCTGGTTCTGGTCCTGGTTCTGGTTCTGGTCCTGGTCCTGGTTCTGGTCCTGGTTCTGTAGCTGCTAAGTGCCCCCCCCCCTCTCTCCCCTCTCCCCTCCCCCCACCAGCTGCTCCCTGACCTGGTTCTGGCTCTGGTCCCGGTCCTGGTCCTGGTCCCGGTCCTGGTCCCGGTCCCGACGTCTTCCTCTGGGCTGCTGGGTAACGATGGTGTCGTAGTTTTTTTTTTTTTTTTGATACTGACCTTTATTTTGTCTATTTTGTTTTGTTTTGTTTCATGTGTTGAAATGTTTGTTGTTTGTTGTTTGTTGTTGTTGATGCTGTCGTGGTTTTGTGTTGGGATGTGGATCCGGATCAGGACTCTTGGACCTGGTTCCTGGTTCTGGTTCTGGTCCGACTCATAAACTGTGAAGTGTCTGAACCCTGGTCAAACAAGAAAAAAGAAAAAAAAAGAAAGAAAAAAAACTCAATAAAGTTGAAGTGAACCAAGTCTGAGTCGTTTGTGGTGAGTTCAGGTTCCTCAGAGAACGTGGGAGAAGTCACTTTCTGGTCCTGGACCCAGTTGTTACAAAGGGTTAAAAAACTGATCGGATTTTGGATCATTGATCAGATCAAATCTTGAAAATGGATCAAACCTTCATCAGTTTGTGTCGTTCAGAGCTTTTTAGTCGGATCAGGAAAACGTTGATCCAGAACATCAGGATTATTCTGATCCCGCAGTTTGGTGGATTCAGGAACAAAATGGGATTTAAATTAAATGTTATCTGGTCAAATAAACAACATTTATAATGTAGAATATATAAAGTTTTGATTATTTCACAATTAAAGAACTTTTCCCCAACTATTAGCAAATTTAATGAGATTTGAAGTTTAAATTTGAAACACATGGGGAAATGTTCCCAATGTATTTGACTGATGTACTGTATATTTGCATTTTTAAAATCTATTTAAACAGCCAGACCAGATGAGATCATTTCTGGCTGTTTAAAAAACACTGAAGAAACAAAAAACCAATCCAACAAAGTATAAATGAAACAATAATGTATTTCAATTAAAAAAAAAAAATAATAAATTCAATTGCTTTATATACAGAACAATACAGTTTGTTGCCAGGGGTAATAGTTACAGGGTATCCGCAGGGTCTAAAAATGTCTAAATTTTAGGCCTTAAAATGTCTTAAATTTGTTGAATTATTGTGTTCAAGTCTTAAATAATTTTAGACAGGTCTTAAATGTTCTTATGCCCACCATGGGCGAGCATTTCACTCGCATTTGCCCCTAAAAAAAAATACATGTGTGAACCGGGAAAATCACAAAAACAGAAAGAGCTCAACCTGCGATTGGTCAAAAACTACAAATCCCACAATTCTCTGGCCTCAACAATAACAGTAGTTAGTGTAAGTAAGGGAGAGTGGAGCTGTCGGTGAAAAGAGGAAACAACGCCACGTCTGGTCCTGTTCTATGTTGTTCGTTCACACCGTCACCGTTTATTCGTTACGTCCGCGGTGTAAAAGGCCGTGACGCAAAGACGCGATTAGGCGCGAGACGCGATTAGGCGCGCGACGCGGTATACGCGACTTTTTTTTTTGCGACGCAATACACGCGATTCTTTTATGGCGACGGGACCATCGCGTCTTCGTCTCTTTCATCGTGTTTGGTGGGAAGACCCACAAGGGGCTTCCCACCAAACACGAGGAACGCTTTTTTTTCGCGCGAGCTTTGACGCGCGACCAAACGCGAGATACGCGAGATACGCGATTTGACGCTCGTTTTGACTCGTGTAAAAAAAAAAAATCATTTTCACTACAACATTTTTTATTTTTATTTTTTCAAAGGAGGTTAAATCGAAAGCAACTGGACTTAGTTATTTGTCTGAAGACGTTTCACCTTCATCCAAGAGGCTTCATCAGTTCATGTAGCATCTGACCAGGCTGGGACTGGTCCAACTAACTGGTCTGGAGACTCAGTATAAGTCCGGTTGCTGAGACTTTAGAGTCAAAGAGGAGCAGTGCGTCTGCGTCGCTGTGTCGGACTGTTTGGATTTAATGAAGAAGCTGCACGGTGTCCTCCCGTATTTTACCTGGGTCGCTACCGGAGCTTGATAAATGGAGAGAAAAAACAAACGCCAGGCGCACGTCGCGGTGAAAACCGAGAACAGCTGAGTTTTCCTCCTCCAGCTGAACAGCTGATCTGTGATCTGTGGTGAAGACGTACAGAGACCTGCCACTGTGTCACGGTGCATTAATATAAACTCTGTCCTCAGACTGTCCTGACTGTCCCTGAACACCACACAGAGACAACATGGAGCTGTGTGAGGTTGAGTTTTATTTATCATGATAATTAATACATACTTAGTAACAAGCCTGTAAGTTCAACACATCAGTATGCTACTGTGATTTAACTAGCCTAGTTAAATAAAAAGATGTAGTTTAATACCATAATATCTAGGGCTGACCAAAGGCCAATGTCTTTTACTTCATGTGTCAAATATTTATTACTTGTTGCTACGGACTCATTTTAGCTTCTTTCACCAAACTCCCATGATGCACTGAGCTCCTACATCCCATCCTTCTTCTGTAGGGCTGCTGTGTGTGGACCAGATGCTGCCGTCACCATGACAACGTCCCAACGTGCAGGGGGACGCGCGGTCAGAAACTCCAGAGGTCAGAGAGGAGGTGGGAGGTCCTCCGCTCTGATTGGCTGAGAGACCCAGACTCATCTCCCTCCCTGGACCCAGGACCGGGACCAGTCATGTGACTCTGAGTGGAGGGGGGGTAAGAGGGTAAGAGGGTAAGAGGGGGGGTAAGAGGTGGGGGTATCTGTCGGTCACGTGACCTGGAGACTCTGACTAAAATTAACCAGCAGCTGATCTGATCTGAGGTCAAATTTCTCAGCAGCATGGACGACGACTGTTGCCGCTGCGCTGAGACAAGGTGAGAGCTGCTACACTGAGACTGTACTACTACAATAATACTGCAATACAATACTGCTACACTGTAATAATACTACCTCACTGTTATACTGGAGTACCACAGTACTGCAATACTACAGAGCTATAGTAATACAACACTAACTACAACATGACACCAGTGTTCACCGACTACAACACTAACACTGTGGTACTGTGTGATACTACTACAACACTGTACAGCTGTACTCTGATAATACAACACCGTAATACTTTGAATACTACAATAACACAGTGGTGCTATGATAATACTACTGTAATTATACTGTAGTTCTACAACACTGTTAGATTACAGTACCACAACACTGTAACACAACAGTCCATTACATTGCTACTACACAACAATGACACTACATTGTTATATTACTGCACTGTAATACTACAGCACTAATGAAAATACAACTAACAAGATACACTCAGACTAAATGTACTTTTTTTCATTCTGTGTAACTGACAACGTGAAGATAAATGGGGAAAAAAATCAAATAAATCACTGACGTCGTTTCACCAGAACAATGATTTTCTCTTATATTGTAAATTTCAGTTTTCCTTTATTGTCATCGAGCAATGAAGCACAACGAAATTTATGTGCATCTCTCCCTAATAACTTTAAAAAAAAGATAAATATATAAATAGACAAAGAGTAATTTAAGATGCTTAAAAAAACAAACACATTAATTTAAATAATACAAATAATAGATTAGGCCTTGTAGTGCCACATTATGTAATAAAGTTGCATTATAATGCAATAAATGTGTAATAAACTTTGCCGCATTTTGTTATAAGTTGTTACATATTGCATTATTACAAAATACAACATAAGTGTTGCACTTTTTCATATAGAAAATGTAATAATTTTGTGCAAAATGTAACAATTTATTACAATATGCGGCAAAGTTTATTACATATTGCGTTCAAGAATTTTACAAAAAAAGGTTACAAAATGTTACAAACTGTGGCAGATTTTACAAAATATTACATCATGAGGTGAAATTAATTACATTATTACAAAATGTGGCCTCAATACAGGCCTCAATAAAATGAATAATTAAAAAAAACAGTTTTCTTCACAATTTTATTTAGTAAAATAGAAATGAAATCAAAGAAATGAAATGTTTTGTATTTGTTCCTACAGGATGATCAGGAGGAGAGCGAGGCTGCAGCTCAGAGGTCCAGAGGTCATCTCGCCTGTCTCCCCGTGCGGCGCTGTGACGTCGTCGTCGTCGTGGTGACCATGGTGGGGGGCGTGGCGGTGTGCGGCTCCATCAGCTCGGTCAGAGCTCTGTGGGAGACCCGGATCAAGAGGAGGAGGGAGGAGCAGGACGAGGAGGAGCAGCAGAGGAGGAGGAGCGGAGCACCGAGCGGCGCTCCAGACTCAGCCTGGGGGTCTGGGAGGACCGGGCCCTTCTGGCTCGACTCAGACAGAAGCTGCAGACCGAGGACGGACGGCTGGTGCTCCGCATCGAGCAGGAGGAGTGGAAGGTATCAGATTATTGTCCTGGTCCAGTCTTCGGTCTGATGCAGGGGCGTAGCTTAGGGTTAAACATTTGGGGGGGGGGGGTTAAGATCTCTGTCTGTATAGGGATTTTTTAAAGCAAAAAGGTCAGCGTATGCGTGGAAAAGTGCAAAATCATTAACTTTGATAAAAGGACAAGGCTTATTTGCCTCTTTATTTTGTCATTTCCGTATTAGAATATGGGCTTGACCAATCATGACCAGTAATACCACATCATAAAATAACGGTGTAACTAACGACGCTACTTTTTCAGTGACAGGTAATCAAAAAAGTTACCTTTCCCCCGCTATAACGCCGTTACTGTTACTGACAATAAAATGCACCGTTACTTGACTCAAGAAGTCCCATCAGAAAATAATAATACATCTGTTAAAGTGTACGTTTGACTTTTTTTTTTTCAGTCCATTAACCGACTAGTAGAAAAAAAAACATGTATCTGGAACGAACCAACTCCAGAGTTGGGAGGGAGGTTACTGGGATGAGTTCAAGTAATTTGACATATTTCAGCATTTTATATTAAAAAAAGCAACGCAGTTGTTACTTTTATTACAGTATGTAGTAATTCAGTTACTAACTCAGTTACTTCTTGGTAGGGCTGCAGCTAACAATTATTTTCATTATCAATTAATCTGTTGATTATGTAAACGATTAATCGATTAGTTGTTTGGTCAATAAAATGTTTTAAAAAATGTTGAAAAGTATCAATCAGTGTTTCTCAAACCACCAGACGACATCGTCCTCAAATGTCTTGTTTTGTCCACAAACCAAAGAGAGACACATTTTATTGTCATAAAGGAACAAAGAAACAAGAAATATTAACATTGAAGAAGCTGGAATCAGAGAAGTTGGACTTTTTTTCTTAAGAAAAAACTACTCAAACTGATTATTAGATTATCAAAATAGTTGATAATGAATCGATTATTGTTTGATTAATCCAGTAATTTTGTTGTTTTTTTATATCATAAATGACACCGTTGGTCTGATGTGAGTGTTTGTCTCTGCAGGTCCTGCCGGGCTGTCTGGTCCAGCTCAACCAGGTCCAGGAGTGGCAGCTCCACCGGACGGACTGCAGAAGATCCCTCACTTCATCTCCAGCTTCCAGAACCATCCTGGTG
>NW_028220125.1:0-26097 GCF_045865225.1 Trachurus japonicus | reverse complement strand
TTAAGTGAAAAATGAGGGAAGTAATTTTGGACTCTTTGGCTGTGCCCCAGTTTTTTTTTTTGTGCACAGGTGGCGCCACTGAGTGTCCAGCATGCAGCAAGACGATCCAAGCGAAGACTACTTTGGACTGGTTTAGTTTTAGTAAAAAAATGACATGTCCAAGGCGTAAGTAAGAAATAGGCTAAGTGAATCAAGGGATGATAAGTTCCTAAGAACTCTGGGCAGGAAAAAATGGGCTAGAAGACTCGTGAAAACCAACGTGTGTGGATAGCTGGAGGACCTTAAGCTTTCCAACGATTACCGAAGTCCGACCCAACTTTTCTCAAGATTAAGGGGGCGTGGGCCTCGAAATGAAGGGCGAAATCGGCTTGTATCTCAAGAACGGTAAGTCAGAAAAAATACGAGCCACACACCATCGTGTTCAGCGTGGTTCGAATTTATGGGGGAAAGCCGTCGGGTGGTCCGACAGTGTCCGACCTTCCCTCGGGTCGAGTTATGCCGAAAACGCACCTAGGCGGGCCAAAGTGGGTCCAAAATTGGCATCCCACATGCTCCCAGGCTCATATCTCTTGCTTAGGAATGTGCTAGAGACGCGGGGAAAAAGTTCTAGCGGAAAGCTACGGAGCCACAGCTATACCAGAAAAACAAATGTGTGACGTCACTTTCTATATTTCCGCTAGTAGTTTTTTAGGGCAGTTAAGTGAAAAGAAGTGAAGTAAATTTGGACTCTTTGGCTTTGCCCAATTTTTTTTTTTGGGCACAGGTGGCGCCACTGAGGTGTCCAAGCATGCAGCAGACGATCCAGCAAAGAACTTTGGACTGGTTAAGGTTAGTAAAAAATGACATGTTCCAGGCGTAAGTAAGAAATAGGGCTAAAGTGAATCAAGGATATGATAAGTTCCATAACTCTGGGCATGGAAGGGCTAGACTCGTGAAACCAACGTTGTGTGGATAGCTGAGGACCTAAAGCTTTCCAACGATTACCGATACGAGTCCGACCCAACTTTCTCAAGATAAGGGGGGCGTGGCCTCGAAAAGAAGGGCGAAATCGGCTGTATCTCAAGAACGGTAAGTCAGAAAAATACGAGGCCACACACCATCGTTGTTCAGCGTGGTCGTATTATGGGGGAAAGACCGTCGAGTCCGACAGTGTCCGACCTTCCCCTCGGCGAGTTAGTTATGGGCCGAAAACGCAACCTAGGCGGGCCAAAGTGGGCCAAAATTTGGCCTCCACAATGCTCCCAGGCTCATATCTCTGGCTAGGAATGTGCTAGAGAACGCGGGGAACCAGTTCTTCGGAAAAGCTACGGAACCTCAGCTATCCAGAAAAAACAAAAGTCCGATCGTCACTTTTCTATATTTCCGCTAGTAAAGTTTTTTGCAGTTAAGTGAAAAGAGGGAAGTAATTTGGACTCTTTGGCTGTGCCCCATTTTTTTTGTTGGGCACAGGTGGCGCCACTGAGTGTCCAGCATGCAGCAGACGATCCAGCAAGATACTTTGGACTGGTTAAGGTTAGTAAAAATGACATGTCCAGGCGTAAGTAAGAAAATAGGGCTAAGTGAATCAAGGGATGATTAAGTTTCCTAACTCTGGGCAGGAAAGTGCTAGGACTCGTGTTAACCAACGTGTGTGGATAGCTGAGGACCTAAGCTTTCCAACGATACCAGACGTCAGACCCAACTTTCCTCAAGATAAGGGGGCGTGGCCTCGAAAAGAAGGGCGCAAATCGGCTGTATCTCAAGAAACGGTAAGTCATGAAAAATACGAGCCACACAACCCAATCGTGTTCAGAGAGCGTGGTCGAATTTATGGGGGAAAAGCCGTCGGGTCCGACAGTGTCCGAACCTTCCCTCGGCGAGTTATGGCCGAAAAACACGCACCTAGGGCGGGCCAAAGTGGGCCCAAAATTGGCCTCCCACATGCTCCCAGGCTCATATCTCTGGCTAGGAATCGTGCTAGAGACGCGGGGAAAAGTTTCTACGGAAAAGCTACGGACCTCAGGCTATCCAGAAAAACAAAAGTCCGACGGTCACTTTCTATATTTCCGCTAGTAGTATTTTTTATGCAGTTAAGTGAAAAAGAGGGAAGTAATTTGGGAACTCTTTGGCTGCTGCCCCATTTTTTTTTTTTGGTAGGCAACAGGTGGCGCCACTGAGTGTCCAGCATGCAGCAGACGGATCCAGCAAGAACTTGTGGACTGGTTAAGGTTAGTAAAAATTGACATGGTCCAGGCGTAAGTAAGAAATAGGAATATAAGTGAATCAAGGGATGATAAGTTCCTAACTCTGGGCAGGAAACTGCTTAGACTCGTGAAACCAAAGTGTGTGGATAGCTGAGGACCTAAGCTTTCCATCGATTACCGAGTTTCCGACCCAACTTTTCTCAAGATAAGCGGGGCGTGGCCTCGAAAAGAAGGGGCGCGAAATCGGCTGTATCTCAAGAACGGTAAGTCAGAAAAATACGAGCCACAACACCATCGTGTTCAGCGTGGTCGAATTATGGTGAGAAAGCCGTTCGGGGTCCGAACAGTGTCCGACCTTCCCCTCGGCGAGTTATGGCCGGAAAAAACCGCACCTTAGGCGGGCCAAAGTGGGCCAAAATTGGCCTCCACATGCTCCCAGGCTCATATCTCTCTCTGGCTAGGAATGTGCTAGAGACGCGGGGGAAAAGTTCTACGGAAAGCTACGGACCTCAGCTATCCAGAAAAACAAAGTCCGACATACACTTTCTATATTTCCGCTAGTAGTTTTTTGCAGTTTAAGTGAAAAGAGAGGAAGGTAATTTGGACTCTTTGGCTGTGCCCATTTTTTTTTTGGGCACAGGTGGCGCCACTGAGTGTCCAGCATGTCCAGCAGACGATCCAGCAAGGGAACTTTGGACTGGTTAAGGTTAGTAAAAAATGGACATGTCCAGGCGTAAGTAAGAAATAGGCTAAGTTGAATCAAGGGATGATAAGTTCCTAACTCTGGGCAGGAAAGGGCCTAGACTCGTGAAACCAACGTGTGTGGATAGCTGAGGACCTAAGCTTTCCAACGATACCGAGTCCGACCCAACTTTCTCAAGATAAGGGGGCGTGGCCTCGAAAAGAAGGGCGAAGATCGGCTGTATCTCAAGAACGGTAAGTCAGAAAAAATACGAGGCCACACACCATTCGTGTTCAGCGTGGTCGAATTATGGGGGAAAGCCGTCGGGTCCGACAGTGTCCGACCTTCCCTCGGCGAGTTTTGGCCCGAAATAGCGCACCTAGGCGGGGCCAAAGTGGGCCAAAATTGGGCCCTCCACATGCTCCCAGGCTAATATCTCTGGCTAGGAATGTGCTAGAGACGCGGGGATGAAAAGTTCTAACGGATAGCTTAGGTCCTCAGCTATCCAGAAAAACAAAGTCCGACGTCACTTTCTATATTTCCGCTAGTAGTTTTTTGCAGTTAAGTGAAAAGAGGGAAGTAATTTGGACTCTTTGGCTGTGCCCATTTTTTTTTTTGGGCACAGGTGGCGCCACTGAGTGTCCAGCATGCAGCAGACGAATCCAGCAAGGAAACTTTTGGACTGGTTAAGGTTAGTAAAAGATGACATGTCCAGGCGTAATAGTAAAATGGGCTTAAGTGAAATCAAAGGGGATGATAAAGTTCCTAACTCTGGGCAGAGGAAAGGGCTAGAACTCGTGATAAACCAACGCGTGTGGTTAGCTGAGGACCTAAGCTTTCCAAACGATACCGAGTCCGACCCAACTTTCTCAAGATAAGGGGGCGTGGCCTCGAAAAGAAGGGCGAAGAAATCGGCTGTATCTCAAGAACGGTAAGTCAGAAAAATACGAGCCACACCACCATCACGTGTTTCAGGCGTGGTCGAATTATGGGGGAAAGCCGTCGGGTCCGACAGTTTGTCCGACCTTACCTCGGCGAGTTATATGGCCGAAGAACGTAAACGAAACGCACCTAGGCGGGCCAAAGTGGGGCCCAAAATTGGCCTCCACATTGCTCCCACGAATAAGATTACAGGGCTCATATCTCTGGCTAGAAATGTGCTAGTAAGACGCGGGGAAGAAGTTATACGGAAAGCTACGGGACCTCAGCTAATCCTGAAAAACAAAGTCCGACGTCACTTTTCTATATTTCCGCTAGTAGTTTTTTGCAGTTAAGTGAAAAGAGGGAAAGTAATTTAGGACTCTTTGGGCTGTTGGCCGCCATCATTTTTTTTTTGGGCACAGGTTGGGCGCCACTGAGTGTCCAGCATGCAGCAAGACGATCCAGCAAGAACTTTGTGACTGGTTAAGGTTAGTAAAAATGACATTGTCCTAGCAAGGCGTAAGTAAGAAATAGGCTAAGTGAATACAAGGGAGTGATAAGTTTCCTAAACTCTGGGCAGGAAAGGGCTAGACTCGGGGAAACCAACGTGTGTGGATAGCTGAGGACCTAAGCTTTCCAACGATACCCGAGTCCGGACCCCAACTTTCTCAAGATAAGGGGGCGTGGCCTCGAAAAGAAGGGCGGAAATCGGCTGTTATCTCAAGAACGGTAAGTCAGAAAAAATACGAGCCACACACCATCAGTGTTTCAGCGGTGGTCGAATTATGGGGGAAAGCCGTCGGGCTCCGGACAGTGTCCGATGCCTTCCCTCGGCGAGTTATGGGCCGAAAAACGCACCTAGGAGGGCTCAAAAGTGGCCAAAATTGGCCTCCACATGCTACCCAGGCTCAATATCTCTGGCTAGGAATGTGCTAGAGACGCGGGTGAAAAGTTTCTACGGAAAGCTACGGACCTCAGCTATCCAGAAAAACAAAGTCCGACGTCACTTTCTATATTTCCGCTAGTAGTTTTTTGCAGTTAAGTGAAAAGAGGGAAGTAATTTGGACTCTTTGGCTGTGCCCCTTTTTTTTTTTTGGGCACAGGTGGCGCCACTGAGTGTCCAGCATGCAGCAGACGATCCAGCAAGAACTTTGGATGGTGTTAAGGTTTAGTAAAAATGACATGTTCCAGGCGTAAGTAAGAAATAGGCTAAGTGAATCAAGGGGATGATAAGTTCCTAACTCTGGGCAAGGAAAGGCTTTAGACTCGTGAAACCAACGTGTGTGGATAGCTGAGGGGACCTAAAGCTTTCCAAACGATAGCGAGGTCCGACCCAACTTTCTCAAGATAAGGGGGCGTGGCCACGAAAAAGAAGGGCGAAATCGGCTGACAATCCTCAAAGAACGGTAAGGTCCGAAAAATACGAGCCACACACCCATCGTGTTCAGCGTGGTCGAATTATGGGGGGAAAAGCCCGTCGGGTCCGACAGTGTACCGACCTTCCCCTCGGCGAGTTTATGGCCGGAAAAAACGCACCTAAGGCGGGCAAAGTGGGCCAAAAATTGGCCATCCACATGCTCCCAGGCTCATATCTCTGGCTAGGAATTGTGCTAGAGACGCGTGGGAAAAGTTCTACGGAAAGCTACGGAACCTCAAGCTATCCAGAAAAACAAAGTCCGACGGTCACTTTCTATATTTCCGCTAGTAAGTTTTTTTGCAGTTAAGTGAAAAAAGAGGGAAGTAATTTGGACTCTTTGGCTTGTGGCCCATTTTTTTTTTTGGGCACAGGTGGCGCCTCTGAGTGTTCCAGCAGGCAGCAGACGATCCAGCAAGAACTTTGGGACTGGTTAAGGGTTAGTAAAAATGACATGTCCAGCGCGTAAGTAAGACATAGGCTAAGTGAATCAAGGGGATGATAAGTTCCTAACTCTGGGCAGGAATAGGGCTAGACTCGTGAAAACCAACGCGTTGTGGATAGCTTGAGGACCTAAAGCTTTCCAACGATACCAGAGTCCGACCCAACTTTCTCAAGATAAGTGGGGCGTGGCCTCGAAAAGAGAGGGCGAAATCGGGCTGTATCTCAATAACGGTAAGTCAGAAAAATACGAGCCACACACCATCGTGTTTCAGCGTGGTCGAATTTATGGGGGACAGCCGTCGGGGGTCCGACAGTGTCCGACCTTCCCTCGGCGAGTTTATGGGCGCCGATAAAACGCACCTAGGCGGGCCAAAGTGGGGCCACAAAAAATTTGGCCTCCACATGCTCCCAGGCTCATAAATCACTGGCTAGGAATGTGCTAGAGACGCGGGGAAAAGTTCTAACGGAAAGCTACGGACCTCAAGCTATCCAGAAAAAACAAAGATCACGACGTCACTTTCTATATTTCCGCTTAGTAGTTTTTTGCAGTTTAAAGTGAAAAGAGGGAAGTAATTTGGAGCTCTTTGGCTGTGCCCCATTTTTTTTTTTTGTTGGGCACTTGTGGCTGCCACTGAGTGTCCAGCATGCAGCAGGACGGATCCAGCAAGAACTTTGGACTGGTTAAGGTTAGTAAAAATGGACATGTCCAGGGCGTAAAGTAAGAAATAAGGCTAAGTGAATCAAGGGATGATAAGTTCCTAACTCTGGGCAGGAAAGGGCGTAGACTCGTGAAAACCAACGTTGTTGTTGATAGCTGAGGACCTAAGCTTTCCAACTGATACCGAGTCCGACCCCACTTTCTCAAGATAAGGGGGCGTGGCTTCAGAACCAGAAGGGCGGAAATCGGCTGTATCTCAAGAAACGGTAAGTTCTCAGAAAAATACGAGCCACAACACCATCGTGTTCAGCGTGGTCGAATTATGGGGGAAAGCCGACGGGTCCGACAGTGTCCGACCTTCTTCCCTCGGCGAGTTTATGGCCGAAAAACGCACTCTAGGCGGGCAAAGTGGCCAAAAATTGGCCTCCACATGCTCCCAAGGCTCATATCTCTGGCTAGGAATGTGCTAGAGAACGCGGGGAAAAGTTCTACGGGAAAGCTACGGACTCCCTCAGCTATCCAAGAAAAAAACAAAGTCCGACGGGGACTTACTTCTATAATTTTCCGCTAGTAGTTTTTTTTGCAGTTAAGTGAAAAGGAGGGGAAGTAATTTGGACATCTTTGTGGCTGTGCCCCATTTTTTTTTTTGGGCACAGGTGGCGCCACTGAGTGTCCAGCATGCAGCAGACTATCCAAAGCAAGAACTTTGGACTGGTTTAAGGTTAGTAAAAAATGACATGTCCAGGCGTAAGTAAGAAATAGGCTGAAGTGAATCAAGGGGATGATAAGTTCCTAACTCTGGGCAGGAAAGGGCTAGTACTCGTGAAACCAACGTTGCCGTGTGGGATAGCCTGAGGGACCTAAAGCTTTCCAACGATACCTGAGTCCGACCCAACTTTCTCAAAGATAGGGGGGGCGGTGGCCTCGAAAAAGAAGGGCGAAATCGGCTGTATCTCAAGAACGGTAAGTCAGAAAAAATACGAGCCACACACCATCGTGTTCAGCGTGGTCGAAATTATGGGGGAAAGCCGTCGGGTCCGACAGTGTCCGACCTTTCCCTCGGCGAGTTATGGCCGAAAAAACGCACCTAAGGCGGGCACCAAAGTGGGGCAAAAAATTGGCCTCCACATTGCTCCCAGGCCTCATATCTCTGGCTAGGAATGTTGCTAGAGAAACGCGGGGAAAAGTTTCTAACACTACGGAAAGCTACGGACCTCAGCTATCGAAAAACATAACAAAGTCCGACGTCACTTTCTATATTTCCGCTAGTAGTTTTTTGCAGTTAAGTGAAAAAGAGGGAAGTAATTTGGACTCTTTGGCTGTGCCCCTTTTTTTTTTTTTTGGGCACAGGTGGCGCCAACTGGAGTGTCCAGGCATGCAGCAGACGATCCAGCAAGAAACTTTGGACTGGTTTAAGGTTAGTTAAAAATGACATGTCCATGCGTAAGTAAGAAATAGGCTAAGTGAATCAAGGGATGATAAGTTTCCTAACTCTGGGCAGGAAAGGGCTAGGACTCGTTGAAAACCAACGCGTGTGGATAGCTGAGGACCTAAGCTTTCCAACGATACCGAGTCCGACCCAACTTTCTCAAGATAAGGGGGCGTGGCCTCGAAAAGAAGGGCGAAATCGGCTGTATCTCAAGAACGGTAAGTCAGAAAAATACGAGCCACACACCATCGTGTTCAGCGTGGTTCGAATTATGGGGGAAAGCCGTCGGGTCCGACAGTGTCCGACCTTCCTCGGCGAGTTATGTGCCGAAAACGCACCTAGGCGGGCCAAAGTGGGCCAAAATTGGCCTCCACATGCTCCCAGGCTCATATCTCTGGCTAGGAATGTGCTAGAGGACGCGGGGAAAAGTTCTAAACGGAAAAGCTACGGACCTCAGCTATCCAGAAAAAACAAAGTCCGACGTCACTTTCTATTAATTTCCGCTAGTAGTTTTTTGCAGTTAAGTGAAAAGGAGGGAAGTAATTTGGACTCTTTGGCTGTGCCCCATTTTTTTTTGGGCACAGGGGGGGGCGCCAACTGAGTGTTCCAGCATGCAGCAGACGAATCCAGCAAGAACTTTGGGACTGGTTAAGGTTAGTAAAAAATGACATGTCCAGGCGTAAGTAAGAAATAGGCTAAGTGAATCAAGGGATGATAAGTTTCCTAACTTCTGGGCAGGGAAAGGGCTAGGACTCGTGAAACCTAACGCGTTGTGGAATAGCTGAGGACCTAAGCTTTCCAACGATACCGAGTCCGACCCAACTTTCTCAAGGATAAGGGGGCGTGGGCCCTCGAAAAGGAGGGCGGAAATCGGCTGTATACTTCAAGAACGGTAAGTCAGAGAAAAAATACGAGCCACACACCATCGGGATTTCAGCGTGGTCGATATTATGGGGGAAAAGCCGTCGGGTCCGACAGTTGTCCGACCTTCCCTCGGCGAGTTAATGGCCGATTAAACGCACCTAGGCGGGGCCAAAAGTGGGCCAAAATTTGGCCTCCCACATGCTCCCAGGCTCATATCTTCTGGCTAGAAATGTGCCTAGAGAGACCGCGGGGAAAAGTTCTACGGGAAAGCTACGGACCTCAGCTATCCAGAAAAACAAAGTCCGACGGTCACTTTCTATATTTTCCGCTAGTAGTTTTTTGCAGTTAAGTGAAAAAGAGGGAAAGTAATTTGGACTCTTTGGCTGTGCCCCCATTTTTTTTTTGGGCACAGGTGGCGCCACTGAGTTGTCCAGCATGCAGCAGACGATCCAGCAAGAACTTTGGACTGGTTAAGGTTAGTAAAAATGGACATGTTCCAGGCGTAAAGTAAGAAATAGGCTAAGTGAATTCATGGGGATGATAAGTTCCTAAACTCTGGGCAGGAAAGGGCTAGACTCGTGTGAAACCAACGCGTGGTGTGGATAGCTGAGGACCTAAGCTTTCCAACGATACCGAGTCCGACCCAACTTTCTCAAGATAAGGGGCGTGGCCTCGAAAAGAAGGGCGAAATCGGCTGTATCTCACGAACGGTAAGTCGGGAAAAATACGAGCCTACACACCATCGTGTTCAGGCCGTGGTCGAATTAATGGGGGGAAAAGCCGTCGGGTCCGACAGGTTGTCCGACCTTACCCTCGGCGAGTTTATGGCCGCAAAACGCACCTAGGCGGGCCAAAGTGGGCCAAAATTGGCCCTCCACATGCTCTCCCAGGCTCATTATCTCTGGCTAGGAATGTGCTAGAGACGCGCGGGAAAAGTTCTACGAAAGCTTACGGACCTCAGCTATCCAGAAAAAACAAAGTTCCGACGTCCACTTTTCTATATTTCCGCTAGTAGTTTTTTGCAGTATAAGTGAAAAGAGGGAAGTAAATTTGGACGTCTTTTGGCTGTGCCCCCATTTTTTTTTTTGGGCACAGGTGGCGCCACTGAGTGTCCAGCATGCAGCAGACGATCCAGCAAGAACTTTGGACTGGGTCAGTTTAGTAAAAAAATGACATGTCCAGGCGTAAGTAAGAAATAGGCTAAGTGAATCAAGGGGATTGATAAGTTCCTAACCTCTGGGTCAAGGAAAGGGCTAGACTCGTGAAACCAACGTGTGTGGATAGCTGAGGACCTAAGCTTTCCAACGATACCGAGTCCGACCCAAACTTTACTCAAGATAAGGGGGCGTGGCCTCGAAAAGAAGGGCGAAATCGGCTGTATCTCAGAACGGTAAGTCCAAAAAAATACGAGCCACACCACCATCGTGTTCAGCGTGGTCGAATTATGGGGGATAAGCCGTCGGGTCCGACAGTGTCCGACCTTCCCTCGGCGAGTTATGGCCGAAAACGCACCTAGGCGGGCCAAAGTGGGGCCAAAATTGGCCTCCCACTATGCTCCCAGGCTCATATCCTCTGGTAGGAATGTGCTAGAGACGCGGCGGGAAAAAGTTCTACGGAAAGCTACGGACCTCAGCTATCCAGAAAAAAACAAAGACCGCACGTCACCTTTCTATATTTTCCGCTAGTAGTTTTTTTGCAGATTAAGTGAAAAGAGGGAAGTAATTTGGACTCTTTGGCTGTGCCCCATTTTTTTTTTTGGGCACAGGTGGCCGCCACTGAGTGTTCCAGCATGCATGCAGACGATCCAGCAAGAACTTTGGACTGGATAAGGTTAGTAAAAATGACATGTCCAGGCGTAAGTAAGAATAGGGCTAAGTGAATCAAGGATGATAAGTTCCTAACTCAGTGACAGGAAAGTGCTAGACTCGTGAAACCAACGTGTGTGGATAGCTGAGGACCTAAGCTTTCCAACGATACCGAGTCCGACCCAACTTTCTCAAGATAAGGGGGGCGTGGCCTCGAAAAGAAGGGCGAAATCGGCTGTATCTCAAGAACGGTAAGTCAGAAAAATACGAGCCACACACCATCGTGTTCAGCGTGGTCGAATTATGGGGGAAAGCAAAGCCGTCGGGTCCGACAGTGTCCGACCTTCCCTCAGGCGAGTTATGGCCGAAAAACGCACCTAGCGGGCCAAAGTGGGCCAAAATTGGCCTCCACATGCTCCCAGGGCTCATATCTCTGGCTAGGAATGTGCTTAGAGACGCGGGGAAAAGTTTTCTACGGAAAAGCTACGGACCTCAGCTATCCAGAAAAACAAAGGTCTACGACGTCACTTTCTATATTTCCGCTAAGTAGTTTTTTTGCAGTTAAGTGGAAAAGAGGGAAGTTAAATTTGGACTCTTTGGCTGTGCCCCATTAGTTTTTTTTTGGGCACAGGTGGCGCCACTGAAGTGTCCAGCATGCAGCAGACAGATCCAGCAAGGAACTTTAGGGACTGGTTAAGGTTAGTAAAAATGACATGTCCAGGCGAAAGTAAGAAATAGGCTAAGTGAATCAAGGGGATGATAAGTTCCTAACACCTGGGCAGGAAAAGGGCTAAGACTCGTGAAAACCAACTCGTTGTGGATAGCCTGAGGGACCTAAGCTTTCCAACGATACCGAGTCCGACCCAACTTTCTCAAGATAAGAGGGGCGTGGGCCTCGAAAAGAAGGGCGAAATCGGGCTGTATCTCAAGAACGGTAAGTCAGAAAAATAACGAGCCACACAACCATCGTGTTCAGCGTTGGTCGAATTATGGGGGGGAAAGCCGTCGGGTCCGGACAGTGTCCGACCTTCCCTCGGCGATGTTATGGCCGAAAACGCAACCTAAGGCGGGCCAAAGTTGGGCCCCAAAATTGGCCTCCACACATGCTCCCAAAGGCTCATATCTCTGGCTAGGAATGTGCTAAGACGCGCTTGAAAAGTTCTACGGAATGCTACGGACCTCAGCTATCCAGAAAAAACAAAGTCCGAACGTCACTTTTCTATATTTCCGCTAGTAGTTTTTTGCAGTTTAAGTGAAAAGAGGGAAGTAATTTGGAACTCTCTTGGCTGTGCCCCATTTTTTTTTTTTGGGCACAGGTGGCGCGCACTGGAGTGTCCAGCATGCAGCAGACGATCCAGCAAGAACTTTTGGAACTGGTTAAGGTGTAGTAAAAATGACTATGTCCAAGGCGAAAAGTAAGAAATTAGAGCTAAGTGAATCAAGGGATGATAATGTTCCTAACTCTGGCAGGAAAGGGCATAGGGACTCGTGAAACCAACGTGTGTGGATAGCTGAGGACCTAAGCTTTCCAACGATACCGAGTCCGACCCAACTTTCTTCAAGATAAGGGGGCGTGGCCTCGAAAAATGAAGGGCGAAATCGGCTGTATCTCAAGAACGGTAAGTCAGAAAAATACGAGCCACACACCATCGTGTTCAGCGTGGTCGAATTATGGGGGAAAGGGTTAGGGTTAGGGTTAGGGTTAGGGTTAGGGTTAGGGTTAGGGTTAGGGTTAGGGTTAGGGTTAGGGTTAGGGTTAGGTATATAGCTAAATGGGGGGTATGTCGCGGCGACATACGTCAATAACTTCCGTTAGGAAGGTCGTAGAGAGGTGAAAGTAAGAAATGAGCATCGATCAGGAAAAAAGCTACTTCCTGGAAGTGGACTTCCGGATTAGTAACTTCCGGTGTCCATAGCACGTGACCGGAAGTAGCCAGAGACAAGTGGGTGGTGACCAGCGGAAGGACTGAGGGAGCTGATCATATGTGTAATTGACATCCCGGACGTAGCAGAGCACAATCGTTGTCGAGATAACGCGAGATGTCGCCCCCCCATAGAGTCCCATGTTAAATGGGATGTCGCCTAGTGAAAAATGCCTAAGTGCTACATGTCCCTATGGAATGGCGACATCCCGGAAACCACATAGGAGCATGAATCAGGCAATTTCCTGAACCTGGAAAACCGTGACCGGAAGTGGCCATATCCCGGCCCCGGAAGGTCCGCGGGCCACATGCCGGGTGTCCCCGGATAGGCCCGGACGAGACGAGTCCAGGGACACCTGAACCAAGTGTATGCGTCATTGCGTTGTGGAGATATAGCCGTTTGTCGCCCCCCCATAGACTCCCATGTTAAATGAATGTCGCCTTGTGAAAAATTCCTAAGTGTTTACTGTCCCTATGGAATGGCGACATCCCAGAAACCACATAGGAGCATGAATCAGGCAATTTCCTGAACCTGGAAAACCGTGACCGGAAGTGGCCATATCTCGGCCCAGGAAGGTCCGCGAGCCACATGTTGGGTGTCCCCGCGTAGGTCTGGTGGAGACGAGTCCATGGACACCTGAACCATCCCCGTGGGATGTACCGTTGGGGAGATATCGCGAGATGTCGCTTTCCCATTGACTGCCATGTTAAATGGATGTCGCCCTTGAAAAATCGCCAAAGTGCCACAGAGTACTATGTATGGGTGGGTGGTCCCCAGGAAAGTTGACCACTACATGTTTCAGGCGATTCTGAACATGATTGGTCCCCGACCGGAAGTAGTTTTTATAGCGCCCCCTTGTGGTCATGTTGGGTATCTACAGAGAGGCCTCGAGTAGACAAGTGCCTGGACTTTGGTGTGGGGTCAGTGGGACATTGCGTTCGTCAGATATCGCGAGAAGAAGGGACTGGTTAAGTTTAGTAAAAGTGACATGTCCAGCTGTCTTAAAGCCAAGTGAAAGGAGTAAATTCCCCGCAAAAAAATGGGTTTGGTGTATCTAGCACAACAACAAAGGACAAAATTGGCAAAAAGAAGGGGTTTCTGGTTTGCGAGAGAAAGTCGAAAAAGCAAGAAAAAAGTGGAAAAATCCATAGAAAAGGGGTTTCTGGTTTGCGAGAGAAAGTCGAAAAAGCAAGAAAAAAGAGGAAAAATCAAAAAAGAAGGGGTTTCTGGTTTGCGAGAGAAAGTCGAAAAAGCAAGAAAAAAGTGGAAAAATCCATAGAAAAGGGGTTTCTGGTTTGCGAGAGAAAGTCGAAAAAGCAAGAAAAAAAGTGGAAAAATCCATAGAAAAGGTGGTTTCTGGTTTAGCGAGAGAAAGTCGAAAAAGCAAGAACAAAGAGGAAAAATCAAAAAAGAAGGGTTTTCTGGTTTGCGAGAAGAAAGTCTAAAAAGACAAGAAAAAAAAGTTGGAAAAATCCATATAAAAGTGTTTTCTGGTTTGCGAGAGAAAGTCGAAAAAGCAAGAAAAAAGAGGAAAAGTCAAATAAAAAAGGGGTTTCTGGTTTGCGAGAGAAAGTCGAAAAAGCAAGAAAAATGAGGAAAAGTCATAAAAGAAGGGGTTTCTGGTTTGCGAGAGAAAGTCGAAAAAGCAAGAAAAATGAGGAAAAGTCAAAAAAAAAGGGGTTTCTGGTTTGCGAGAGAGAGAAAGTCGAAAAAGCAAGAAAAAAGAGGAAAAGTAAAAAAGAAATGGGTTTCTGGTTTGCGAGAGAAAGTCGAAAAAGCAAGAAAAAAGAGAAAAAATCAAAAAAAAATGGGTTTCTGGTTTGCGAGAGAGAGAAAGTCGAAAAAGCAAGAAAAAAGAGGAAAAGTAAAAAAGAAATGGGTTTCTGGTTTGCGAGAGAAAGTCGAAAAAGCAAGAAAAAAGAGAAAAAATCAAAAAAAAATGGGTTTCTGGTTTGCGAGAGAGAGAAAGTCGAAAAAGCAAGAAAAAAGAGGAAAAGTAAAAAAGAAATGGGTTTCTGGTTTGCGAGAGGGAGTCGAAAAAGCAAGAAAAAAGTGGACAGGAATGTAACACTTTCCATTTAAATTAATTTATGTCTTCACCACTTGTTCCCTGGATAATTGTTTCCTTCCACAGGGTGTGGTACTTTGGACCCCCCAGAACGGATGTGGCTAGCAGAGTTTACTCCTGTTTGGTAAGGCAGGAGTAATCTCTGCTGGCCACATCTGTTTTGTGGGATCCAGGGGACCACTTTTTCTTTCCACAGGTGTTTTCTTTCCACAGGGTGTGGTACTTTGGACCCCCCAGAACAGATGTGGCTAGCAGAGTTTACTCCTGTTTGGTAAGGCAGGAGTAATCTCTGCTGGCCACATCTGTTTTGTGGGATCCAGGGGACCACTTTTTCTTTCCACAGGTGTTTTCTTTCCACAGTGATTGTGTAACATTTTGGACTCTTTGGTTGTGCCTTGGTGGTCCTGTGGACTCTGGTGATTGGGGATGGCCAGCTGGTCAACTACTGCCTTACCAAACAGCAGTAGACCAGCTGGCCCATCCCCCAAACACCATAGTCCACAGGACCACCAAGGCAGCTTAAGCCCCCACGCCACGTCAAGGCAGAGTCCAAGTGGGGTTTCTTTTTTTTATTTTTTTATTCAATGAATGAACAAAAATAAAAAACAATAAAAATGTGTAAAGAAAAGTGGTGTAAGTGTCGTGCATGCAGTGTGTGTGTTTATGTATGTTTGTGTTTGAGATTGTATCAATAAATGTGTATAAATGTTGTGGATGCAGTGTGTGTTTATGTATTAAAGTGTGTTTGGTGTGTGTGTGTGCGTGCGCACAAAAAAACAAAAACAAAAAACAAAAATGCAACTAAAAACAACCACTTTTAAGTCGAAAAAAAAAAGTCATATGTAATTAAATGTAAAGCTCCCTCTTATTTCTTGAATTGGGTGAGTGGACGTGCCCGTTTGTATTTGGACTCACACCACCATTAGGTAATCCCTGTAAGCCATCTTTTGCTGATTTGTGGGGGTGAAGGTGTTTGTTGGTTTCTAACTCCCTCGGCAGTTCTCATTTGCTACTCTTGTCAGCCGGGAGGAATTTGAACCGGGGACGGGCCGGACCTGTCCAGTTGTGATACACTGGTGTCCAGGTCCTCCACCACCCCCTTGGACATCTTTAGTGACCTGCTCCTCGCTGTCGACCGGAGCACGCTGGCCCCGCTTTGGTGGTATAGGCCCAGCAGGAGCTGCTGCTGCTGTGGGCACCCTTAGAACTGGTTGGAATGGGATTTTTCGTGAACCTTCCAGATCGGTAAAGGGTGCCCCCTTAGGCAGGATGAGCCTGCTGAGCAACAGCAGCTCCTGCATCCTGTCCCTGTGTCATGGGCAGCTCGACCCGGAATTGTCCGCAGGGCCTCATAGCAGATGTACTGCCCGTTTCTGCATTAAAGGCCACTAGCGGACTGGAACAGCCATGACCCACACTCTTCATTTGGGGTCGAGTTCCCTGGGGAGTCGGCGCTCAAAGTAGAAGGACAAAAGTACGCGAAAAGACGGCTTACCTCCAGCCACAGGCAGTTTTCCGACTCCCCAAGCTTCTCGGAACCCGACTTCGGAAGAGGAGGCCCCGGCGTTGCATCTCTTTGCAGGACTATCCTCTTGATTTCACCGAGACGAGCTAGCCCCTGACATGACCTGTCCCACTACCACCCAGCTGCACGTATGAGGTCTTGTCCCTCATCTGGCCCGGCTGCAGGTTGTCTCCCACAGCCTCACAGCCGGGAACCAGATGAGACATCGGAACACGTACCCTGGCCTGGAGGCACTTTACCGGGTCCCTGCCAGCTTGGGAGACGAGGGCCTTGGCCCTGTCGAAGACCATGGGGAAGGGGCAGGAGTCCTTCTTCCCCACAATCTCCAGCAGCTTCCCAAGCTGACAGGACCCAGCACATTTCCCCCAGGCCGGCACTTCCTGTTTACCTCAGGACCGACAATGGTACAGACCACCTGACCCTCCCCTGAGGTCCCCCAACATTATCTCCCAGAGCGCTTCCCCCCCGATGGCCAAGTCCCGCGCCGCCCCCAGTAAGTCTGTCAGGGGGAACAGCCGCCTTATACGCGCAATGTTGCGGCTGTCCCCCGTCCAGTGTTCCAGGGGCGGCGGCTGGGCTTCAGCGGTGGCGGAGTTCCATGGTGAGAGTCCCAGGAACCCCCGCGAGTTGCTCAAGGTGTTGGGGATCTGACTCGCGAAGGTTCCCAGGAACCCCGGAGAGCATCCTGACAGAACAGAGACAGCGTGTGGCCCAGCACCAACTCCTCCAACGCCGCACCACTGCCTGGAAGCTCTCCCAGGCAGCCCTCATTCCACCCCGTCCTTTGGCCTCCTTGAGTGCTTCTCAAGGACGCCCTGGAGGTGTCCGATGCAGTCCCTCACTACCCGTACAAACCCACGGCCATCCGCCTGGTCCATCCAAGGGGATGACCATGGGTTCAAAGGAAATAGGTAGGGACTTCAGCATGTCCTCCTCCAGGACGTCCTCGGGCAACGAGGACGGGGGGAATGTTTTGGTCTGCCTGATCCACCGAAAACCGACACCAGACGGCAGCCGCGGTAGTAACAAACTATTGGCCTTCAGGTCACGAACCCAGCCAATGTAATTGCTCTGGCGCGAGAAGCGATTGCCTGGTTCGTGTCCATGTGCAAAATGGCCAAGTGTAGTTGACAGCCACCGCTGACGGGATGCTTCCAGCGCAGTGGGGGTAAGATGCTTGTGGGGGGAGTCTGTTGTACACCTTCCACGAAGTTCATTCCGTGCAGATGCCACCCTCCCCCCACGAAGCAACGACCTTCATGGGCCGGAAGCACCCACGTCAGCCTGGGGGCAGCCGTCCATAGTCGAGTGAAACTCCTCTGCCCCTCCGTGCACCCCAGCGCCGGCAAACAACACCCCCCCATCCCCCACGTTACTCTCCAGGCCCGACCTGGACCTACATAACGTGGAAGGTGGGGGGAACGTGTCCTGACGGACGCATCGCCGTGGGAGAAAACTGACCGCCTTATACACTGTTTGGGGTCGGCGACCGCCCCGACACGTGGAATTTCTCGGGGCACCTTTGGCCAAACAGGCTGACGCCCAGCAGCAGGTCAAGCCCCTCCGTCTCATTCAACCCCTCCCTGAGCAACCCGTCCAGTATACCCAAAATAAACTCTTGGTCCTGCTTCAGCAGGTGGAACTGTGACGGGTTGCCCAGGTGGTTTTTCTGGACGGAGGGGCGTGCCATGTCTGCTGGGCTCAGCCCATGAAGAGCCCCGATAAATTTCTGCCGCAGGGTGTTAAAAAACCCTGCGGCAACGGCCGGAGCGGCCACCTTGTCAAACAGGTAAAGGCGGTCTTGGTTCTGCTTTCCGGGAATGAGGGTCAGAGTGACAGCATAACCCCCGTCAGTGTGCCCCAGCACCACCCCCTGACAGTAGAGCAATGCTGCCCTCTGACCCTCTGTCCAGTCCCTCCAGTCCAGGTGTTTCTTTATCATGTGGTGCTGGGGACGGACGTTGCTGTTGTTCAACTGTGGCAGGGTGAGGTAAGGCATGTGCGCCCTCAACGCCTTCAACCCTCCCAACTCCACGAACACGCCATTTATATCTGTGTCCACCCTGAGGAGTCCCTCCTCCCAGTCCACCTTGCAGGGGAAGAGGGGGAAACGCAGATCCCCGTTGTGGAGGAACTTTCCTACGTCCCCCCCCTCCCCCTGCAAGCCCACTCCAACAAAATGCAGGCATTTGTCCTGCTCCACCCTCCAGGAAGCCGATGACATTATTTGTCCTGGCTCTGTCAGCTTTAGCCTTTTTTTTTTTTTTTTTTTGGTACTGTCCCTTTAATTATAATTAGGGTTAGGGGTTACAGACACTTGGTCCGTATTCAGTAATGTGTTTGTGTAGTAATGTGTTAGTTTTTGGTGTGTGTGAGTGTGATTTGTCTGAGTTTGAGTTTTTTTTTTTGAACTGTCCCTTTAATTATAAATATTGTTTTGAATAAAAGTCAATTGTCTGAAGTCATTAATGTGTTGTGGTTGTAAAGTGTTTGTTTTTTGGTGTGTGTGAGTGTGATATTGTCTGAGTTTGAGTTTTTTTTTTTGAACTGTCCTTTAAAATATAATTATTGTTTTGAATAAAAGATCAATTGTCTGTAGTCAGTAATGTGGTATGTGATGTAATAGTGTTGTTTTTTGGTGTGCGTGAGTGTGAGTTTGTCTGAGTATGAGGTTTTATTTTTTTTAACTGTCCCTTTAATTATAATTATTGTTTTGAATAAAAGTCAATTGTCTGTAGTCAGTAATGTGTTGTGTTGTAATTGTGTTGTTTTTGGTGTGTGTGTGTGTTTGTGTTGTTAATTAAATTTTCCCCCCCTTACCCCTTCAATCTCTATAAATTTCAATTACTGTCCCTTTAAACCTATGTTGTGTGGTTTTATTTTTTTCTTGTTGGTGTTTGTGTTTGTGTGTTGTTGTTCGTGTAGTTGTGTGTTTGTTGTGTAGTTGTGTTGTTGGTTGTTTGTTTTGTGTGTTCAGGCTAGCAATATTTATTCTACTTCACAATGTCCCTCCTGCAACTTCTCTGTTCGAGCTCCTCGGTTTGAAATGAGCTCCCACACTGGCTGCACTGCCTTGTTTATACGTTTTTGTTTCGCATTACTCAAAGTTAGTATTTTATGCTTCAAACTACATTTAACATGCCAAGGAACTTATGCTTCAAGCGACAATTGCCAAGCCCAGGAACGTCATACTCAAACATGAAAACAACACCTAACCCCTACTAAATTGAACACGGTCGGGCTTTCCAATGGTGCAGATCCGTTTGTTTCTCCGACCTACCCTTGTGGACCAATAGAAATCCTTTATTCAATTAAGTCTTATATCTCCATAACAGTAGCTCCTACAAACATGAAACTAAACACCAACCCCTACTAAATTGATCACTGGCTTTCGCATTGGGTGCAATCCGTTTGTTTCTCCGACCGTACCCTTGTGGACCAATAGAAATCCTTAATCAATTAAGTCTTATATCTCCCTTAAAAGTAGCTCCTACAAACATGAAACCAACACCTACCCCTACTAAATTGATCACTGGCTTTCCAATGGTGCAATCCTTTTGTTTCTCCGACATACCTTTGTGGACCAATAGAAATCCTTATTCAATTAAGTCTTATATCTCCTTAATAGTAGCTCCTACAAACATGAAACCAACACCTACCCCTACTAAATTGCTCACTGGCTTTCCAATGGTGCAATCCTTTTGTTAACTTCCGACATACACTATGTGGACCAATAGAAATCCTTTGACATATTTAAAACAACAATACATATTACACATCATCACAATGGTAGGTCGTAAGAAACAAACGGATTTCACCTTTAGAAATGGACATGATCAAACGCCTAATCACTGGCTCACTTGGAGGTTCCTGTGCAGGTCTGCCCCTTGCCATAATTAATTTGAAAAAAAAAAAAGGCACTTTCCTTCAACAGCGCAATTGCAGACAGGTAGAGCAGAAGGTCCATCTTACGTTCTGGATTTTAAAATCCCCATCCCAAATCACAAATGTCAATTTATGATTAATAAATCTAATTATGTGGACTCTCTGGTTGTCCCTTCACAGCCTTTTTGACTCCAAGGGCTGGATCTACCCAGGTGGTCAACTACTGCCTGGACAGACAGCAGCTGGTCAACTGCTGCTTGTCCAGACAGCAGTAGACCACCTGGGCAGAACCAGCCCCCAGAGTCCATGTTTGGACTCTCTGGTTTTGTCCTGTTGGTCCCGCGGAGTCTAAAGACTGGATTTGGCCAGCTGGTCTAACTACAAGAGCAGTAGATCAGCTGCCCAGACCCAGTCCCCAGACTCCACAGGACCAACACGACAAAACCAAAGGGTCCAAACTGTTGGGGTTGGTATTAGTCCTATTACCGACAGCAAGATATTTTGGAGGTGCTGTTTTTGCAATTTAACAGCCTATTTTGTCAGTGTCGCTGAGCTCCCTGAATGAATCCTGGCTCAGTTGGAAGCTGCTGTTTTTGCAATCTGGCAGTAGAGCTTCTTTAGCAAGCCGAAAAACATTGGAGGGAGGTGCTGTTTTTGGCAATTTGGCAATATAATTTATATCCGCAGTCCATTGGACTGCCAGGAAGCTCTGGTCTATACTCGGGGTTGGTAATAGTCCTAGTATAATCATATCTATCTAACTTACCTCTGGGCCAATTGTAAAATAGGTCTTTTCAAAAGTATCATATTTCTTAAAGGTCTTGTCTAAGAACGAATCCATACATACTTGGAAACACTGTCCTAGCTTCAAGCGTTCTCGAGTTATAAGCAGAGGCGCATATTAGCGGCTATTATTTTATTCTAATATAAAGGCGGGTCATCACCAAGTTAAAATCTCGGCCCCTGAAGGGCCTAGGACCACATGTTTGGTGTCTAAAGAAAGCCCTTGACGAGAGGAATCCATAGATACTTGAACCACTGTCCTAGCATGCACCGTTCTCGTGTTACGGCCAAAAGCGCAGATTTGCGGACCATATTTTATTTTATTCTAATATAAATGCTGGTCATCACATGTTAAAATCACGGCCCCAGAAGGGCCTAGGACCACATGTTTGGTGTCTATAGAAAGGTCTTGACGAGAGGAATACATAGATACTTGAACCACTGTCCTAGCATGCACCGTTCTCGTGTTACGGCCAAAAGCGCACTTTTTCAAACCTAAATATGTGTTAATTATTAGACATAATTATGTCGACTCTTTGGTTGTGCCCTGGTGGAACAGAGAACAGATGTGGCTAGCAGAGTTTACTCCTGTTTGGTAAGGCAGGAGTAATCTCTGCTGGCCACATCTGTTTTGTGGGATCCAGGGGACCACTTTTTCTTTCCACAGGTGTTTTCTTTCCACAGGGTGTGGTACTTTGGACCCCCCAGAACAGATGTGGCTAGCAGAGTTTACTCCTGTTTGGTAAGGCAGGAGTAATCTCTGCTGGCCACATCTGTTTTGTGGAGTATCCAGGTGAACCACTTTTTCATTACCCACAGTTGATTTTCTTTCCACAGTGATTGTGTAAACATTTTGGACTCATTGGATGTGCCTTGGGTGGTCCCTGTGGACTCTGGGGATTGGGTCTGGCCATGTGGTTCAACTGCAGCCTTAACCAAACAGCAGTAGACCAGCTGGCCAGACCCAATCCCCAGAGTCCAGAGGACCACCAGGGCACGTAAGCCCCCACGCCACGACAAGGCAGAGTCCATGTGGGGGTTTTTTTTTTTTTTTTTTTTTTCAATGAATGAACAATAATAAAAAAAATAAAAATTTGTAAAGAAAAGTGTGTCATTGTCGTGGATGCAGTGTATGTCTTTGTGTATGTCAGTGTGGTTTCAGAAAACAATAAAAATAGCAAAAGAAGTGTGTCCAGTGTCCGTGGATGCAGTGTATGTCCCTTTGTGTATGTAAGTGTGATTCTGCGGCCAGGTGTGGTGTGTGTGTCTGAGAGATTAAAAATAAGATAAAAAGAAAAAGAAAAGTGGCAACCCAAAAAAATCGCCTCAGGCCTCTGTTTGTGCCTATTTTTTGTTGCAGCGCTACACCCTTGTCTGGCGCTTGAATGCACTGAATGTGCGGGCTGGGTGACCCGTCCTCTCACACCAGGTCAGGTATTGCCTGTAGGCCTGCCTGGCGGAGAGGGACGGGTCCCTGGTCAGTTCGGCCAGCTCCAGAGCTGACCACTTCCTCTTGACCTCAGGCGGAAGGAACCTGAGGGTCTTGGGGGGATCGGGTTCAGCGTTGGCGGCGTCAGCGGTGGGGTCAGGGGCAGGGTTCTCCCCCCATTCCTCCGCCCCCTGCACGTCCTTATTGTCCTCCCCCTCGTCCTCCTTCTCCTCCTCCTTCTTCCTCTTCTGGGCTGGTGTCGGGCCAGCAAGAGCTGCTGCTCCAAGGGGCTCCTTTAACCGTGTCGGGATGGTCTCGTGGACCTTCCAGAGGGAGAAAGGAGTCCCCTTTGGCAAAATGTATTTGCTCAGGAGCAGCAGCTCTTGCATCTTGGCCTGCGTCAGGGGTAGGTCGGTGAGGAGGGTCCGCAGGGCCTCGAAGGAGATGTACTCATTGTTCTCCAGGAGCGCCACTGCGGACAGGAACGACAGGACCTTGACGTTCCCCCTCCCGTCGAGAGACTTAGGGAGTCTCCTCTCTGCCTTTTCAAGCCAGGGGAGGTCTCTCTCCCTAAGTCTTTCGACGCGGGAGGGGTACATCAGGCCCCGTCGCTCCATCTCCTCCAACACACATAAGCAAAAAACACAAAACAAGAGAGCACAAAGAAACAACAACATGTAGAGAACACAAAAGGAAAAAAAAAACATACTATAATAATAAGAACAAATAAGAAAACAAAAATCACGAACCAAGCGAATAAAAACATAAAAAACACCCACACATGCGCTGAAAGACCTGTTGCGCTCGTGAACTCCCTGGACGCAGCCTGTCCCGACACCAGCACCTGCTCCAAAGACCTCCCGTCCCACCGTGCCCTGGGGTGCTTGGTCTGCCATACCTTTATGGACGGGAACCACACTATCCCCAGGGAGGAGGAAGCCTGACGGAGACAGGTTGTGGGGTCCTTGCCAACTGCCACCACCAAAGCCTTGGCCCGGTCAAACACCTTGGGGAAGGGCATTGTGTTCCGGGCCACGACTTTGGCTATGAGGGTGTCCAGTTGGCAGAACCCCACAACCCGTCCCCATTCAGGCTCCTCCTTCTTCCTCAGTGTCTCCATGGAGGGGTAGTGTTTCCCGTCCAGGAGGTCGCTGAGGAGGACCTCCCACAGCTTTCATCCGAGGTCGGAATGTAAGGGAAGAACGCGTAAGGGGACGCGAGGGAGAAATTTTATCGGAATTGGACTAAACGAAGGCCGAAGATGGATGTGTAAATGGTGGCGGGGAGAGATGGGTGGAGAGAATAGGAGGGAGTTCTCTCACACCCCCCAAACACTCACTCAGATCAAACAGCCGCCGGACACGTGCCTCGTTCCGGCGGTCTGCTGTCCAGTGGTGGATGGGGGGGGGACCGACCTCGGAGGTAGCTGCGTTCCAAGGGGCCAGGCCTAGGAACCCCCGCAAGTGGGTGACACTTTTTGCGTCACTTGCGGAGGTCCCCAGGATCTTGGACAGCTGCCTGTCCGTCAACGCCAGGGGGTGTCCGTACACCAGCTCTTCCAGAGCGCACTCGGCCTGGTAGCTTCTCCAGGCCGCCTCAAATCCCCCCCTTCCTCTCGACTCCTGGAAACGAGTCTCCAGGGTCGAGAGGAGATGGCCAAGTGTCCCCCTGACAATGCTGAGGAACCCATGGCCGCCCTCTGCGTCCTGAAAGGGAACGACCATGGGTTCCTCTTTCAGCAGCATGATCAGGGGGCCACATGACACCATCTGGTCTGGGTCGAGTAAGGGGGGGATGTTGGGGGCCTGGAAAAGATGAACCACCTCCAGACGGCAGGCCAGGTTCGACACACACTTGGCCCTCAGGTCACGGACCAGGCCAATATATTCGCGAGCGCGAGTAACTAGGGCCTGGTCCGTTTCCTTGTGCAGAAGGCCAAGTGTAGTGATCGAACCACTGACAGGGTGCTTCCACCGCATTGTCAGGTGTGTGTGCGGGGAGTCTGTGTAGGCCTGGATTAAGTTGATCTTTCCAGACCTCGCAGTACTCCCGCACACAACACTCTGCCAGGCTGTGGAAGCACCCCTGTCAGCTGGCCTGCCGTCTAGTGCGCTCTGGAAGTTGCTGCACTCGGCGCAACTCAGTGAGGGGTAGAACGTGCCCCCTGGCCCCACGTGACTAACCAATCCCCTCCCCAGGACCAACATCACGTGGATGCCAGGGTGAGCGCCCCCATCACCGTAGCCTCCGAGTGGACGGACAACCCTCCTGACGTTGGCCACCATGGAGTGATCTCCCCCACCGACTGCTTCTGGCCGCTCTTCTGGCCAAAACGGAATTCAACTGTACAACATGACCCGCACACCCATGCCAATTTAATCCCCCTGAGAACCCCATCCAGCACACCCAGCAACAAAATCTCCTGGTCTTGGCAGAGGATGTTGAAGCTGGTGGGGTTGCTCAGGTGATATTACTGGATGGAGGCGCGGAGCCATGATCCGACTGGAATCCAGGGGCCAGAAGAGCGGCCGTAGAACCCCTCCCGCACCCCGGTTGAAAAACCGGGCGCGAACATTGTGGTCGCCAGCCTCTGGCATGACGGAGGTGGAGCTCCCCCGCCTCACACACCGTCTGGGACCAGCGAGGCATAGACCGCATGGTCTCCCCTCGGCTGCCCCAGACGGACACCCCGGCACTGCTTCAGCGCCCCTCTCATACTGTCACTCACCCCCTCCCACCGGAAATGTTTTTTCAAAAGGTGGTAGTGGTTTTGGGTGGTAACCACAGTCTGAGGGGGGAGTGACAGGTATGAGAGGGGCAGCTGGAGGAGGCGGAGCTCCACCAACTCCACCACAAACCCGTCGATGTCGGTCGACAACTGCAGCGGGTCAAACATCCAGTCAACCCTGGAGGGAAAGAGGGGGAACCTCAGTTCCTCATCTCTGAGGAACGCCTCAAAGTCCCCCTCTTTCTCCTCCAGGGCCTCCATGAAATGACTGGAGTTGTCGCTGGCGACCTGAGCCAACTCAGTCTCCATTTTTTTTTTTTTTTTTTTTTCTTTTTGTGTGTGTCTGTGTTTTTTTTTTGTGTGTTTGTGTGTTTTTCTGTGTGTTTGTGTAATTGTGTGTGAGTGTTGTGATGTTTTCCTGTGTTTAGTTGTGTAGTTTTTTTTGTTTGAGGAGCAGCGCAAAAAACGGCTTCTTTCTAGGACAACCAGAGCAAGAATGAGACCCAGTAAAAAGACGATTGCTTATATAGCTTTCACTAAAGACCTAATGTGAAATTTCAAGTTTAAACTAAGTTACAAGCTAAAAAATCAATAAAAACCAGTTTTTCTTGAATAACTTTGGATAGGAAGGTCGTAGAAACAAACTGTTTGCACCATACTTGTTGTACTCATCGAGCTGCGTCGATTGGTAACGAGTTTTTCATTCTACGTCAAAAGGGGGCGGAGCTACGGCCAAAAAACCATTGGCTATGCACATGATAATAGCAATTTTTTTTTTTTTTTAATAAAAAACATGCATGTAGACTTCGCCAGGAGTCCATATATGTGCAAAATATTCATTCTACGTCAAAAGGTGGCGGAGCTACGGCAAAAAAAAACCAATTGCTATGCACATGATAATAAAGCAATTTTTTTTTATTTTTTAAACATGTTGTAAGTCTTCGCCAGTGAGTACCATATATGTGCATATTTTCATTCTAACGTCAAAAAGGGGCGGAGCTAACGCCGCAAAAAACCATTATGTTATAGTGGTTTCGGTGGTTTTTTTCGGCTTTTGCCAACGCCCCCTATTTGACGTAGATGCCCTCGTGGTTGTTACCCATCGACGGAAGCCTCGACGAGAGAAATAAAATTGTGAAATTTCGTGTCTCAAGGACACGTCCCATCTGAAGTAATTCAAACAAAAACCAATTTTCGCGGGTGGTTTTTCGGCTATGGCCACGCCCCCTTTTGACGTTAGAGAGCTCGTGGGTGGTACCAACTCGACGAAGCTCGACGAGAGTAAAATAATTGTGAAATTTCGTGTCTCAAGGACACTCCCCATCGTAAGTTTATTCAACAAAAACCTATTTCGCG
>NW_028220124.1:0-6534 GCF_045865225.1 Trachurus japonicus | reverse complement strand
ACAAAAAACCAATCCAACAAAGTATAAATGAAACAATAATGTATTTCAATTAAAAAAATAAAAAATAAATTCAATTGCTTTATATACAGAACAATACAGTTTGTTGCCAGGGGTAATAGTTACAGGGTATCCGCAGGGTCTAAAAATGTCTAAATTTTAGGCCTTAAAATGTCTTAAATTTGTTGAATCTAGTGTTCAAGTCTTAAATAATTTAGACAGGTCTTAAATGTTCTTATGCCCACCATGGGCGAGCATTTCACTCGCATTTGCCCCTAAAAAAAAATACATGTGTGAACCGGGAAAATCACAAAAACAGAAAGAGCACAACCTGCGATTGGTCAAAAACTACAAATCCCACAATTCTCTGGCCTCAACAATAACAGTAGTTAGTGTAAGTAAGGGAGAGTGGAGCTGTCGGTGAAAAGAGGAAACAACGCCACGTCTGGTCCTGTTCTATGTTGTTCGTTCACACCGTAACCGTTTATTCGTTACGTCCGCGGTGTAAAAGGCCGTGACGCAAAGACGCGATTAGGCGCGAGACGCGATTAGGCGCGCGACGCGGTATACGCGACTTTTTTTTTTGCGACGCAATACACGCGATTCTTTTATGGCGACGGGACCATCGCGTCTTCGTCTCTTCGTGTTTGGTGGGAAGACCCACAAGGGGCTTCCCACCAAACACGAGGAACGCTTTTTTTTCGCGCGAGCTTTGACGCGCGACCAAACGCGAGATACGCGAGATACGCGATTTGACGCTCGTTTTGACTCGTGTAAAAAAAAAAATCATTTTCACTACAACATTTTTTATTTTTATTTTTTCAAAGGAGGTTAAATCGAAAGCAACTGGACTTAGTTATTTGTCTGAAGACGTTTCACCTTCATCCAAGAGGCTTCATCAGTTCTACGCATCTGACCAGGCTGGGACTGGTCCAACTGGTCTGGAGACTCAGTATAAGTCCGGTTGCTGAGACTTTAGAGTCAAAGAGGAGCAGTGCGTCTGCGTCGCTGTGTCGGACTGTTTGGATTTAATGAAGAAGCTGCACGGTGTCCTCCCGTATTTTACCTGGGTCGCTACCGGAGCTTGATAAATGGAGAGAAAAAACAAACGCCAGGCGCACGTCGCGGTGGAACCGAGAACAGCTGAGTTTTCCTCCTCCAGCTGAACAGCTGATCTGTGATCTGTGGTGAAGACGTACAGAGACCTGCCACTGTGTCACGGTGCATTAATATAAACTTCAACCTCAGAGCTGTCTGTCCTCAGACTGTCCTGACTGTCCCTGAACACCACACAGAGACAACATGGAGCTGTGTGAGGTTGAGTTTTATTTATCATGATAATTAATACATACTTAGTAACAAGCCTGTAAGTTCAACACATCAGTATGCTATTGTGATTTAACTAGCCGAGTTAAATAAAAAGATGTAGTTTAATACCATAATATCTAGGGCTGACCAAAGGCCAATGTCTTTACTTCATGTGTCAAATATTTATTACTTGTTGCTACGACTCATTTTAGCTTCTTTCACCAAACTCCCATGATGCACTGAGCTCCTACATCCCATCCTTCTTCTGTAGGGCTGCTGTGTGTGGACCAGATGCTGCCGTCACCATGACAACGTCCCAACGTGCAGGAGGACACGCGGTCAGAAACTCCAGAGGTCAGAGAGAAGGTGGGTGGTCCTCCGCTCTGATTGGCTGAGAGACCCCGACTCCTCTCCCAGGACCCAGGACCGGCCCAGTCATGTGACTCTGAGTGGAGGGGGGGTAAGAGGGTAAGAGGGGGGGTAAGAGGGGGGGTAAGAGGTGGGGGTATCTGTCGGTCACATGACCTGGAGACTCTGACTAAAATTAACCAGCAGCTGATCTGATCTGAGGTCAAATTTCTCAGCAGCATGGACGACGACTGTTGCCGCTGCGCTGAGACAAGGTGAGAGCTGCTACACTGAGACTGTGTAATACTACAGTACTACTACAGTAATACTACAATACAATACTGCTACACTGTAATACTACTTCACTGTTATACTGTTGTACCACAGTACTGCAATACTACAGAGCTATAGTAATACAACACTAACTACAACATGACACCAGTGTTCACCGACTACAACACTAACACTGTGGTACTGTGTGATACTACTACAACACTGTACAGCTGTACTCTGATAATACAACACCGTAATACTTTGAATACTACAATAACACAGTGGTGCTATGATAATACTACTGTAATTATACTGTAATTCTACAACACTGTTAGACTACAGTACCACAACACTGTAACATGTCGGCGGTAATGACACCCGGCTTCGCCAGTCGGAGTTAACTAAGGTTAATATGGCTTCGGTGTGCAACTTTGCAAAGACAATGTCGGACTCCGTAATTTTCTCTGGCCCGCTGCCCAACCTAGTGAGTGACGATATGTTTAGTCGCATGCGTTCATTCCATCGCTGGATGTCTGGGTGGTGCTTAGATAACGACGTGGCTTACATAGATAACTGGACCTCCTTCTGGGGAAAGACTGGTCTGATTGGGAGAGATGGCGTCCATCCTACTCTGGATGGCGCATCCCTCCTATCTAGGAATATAGGGAACTTTATTAGCCGTGCTAATCCCTGACAAGCACCCAGAGTTCAGACCAGCAGGCAGAGCCGCAGTTTAAGACGCCCCTCTGCTGGGTCCCTCTTGTTGTCACCCACCCAGCCTATAGAAACTGTGTCTGCCTCGAGGCTGTCTAAGCCTAAACCCCAATCTAGAGGAGTTGTTTATAGCAACTTAGTTAAAATCAAAACCACTGCTCCAGCAAGCCAAACTAATAGAACTATTAAATGTGGTTTGCTCAATATTCGTTCTCTCCCATCCAAGTCTCTCCTAGTGAATGACTTAATTACAAGTCACCATATTGACATATTAACACTAACTGAGACCTGGTTGCAGCAAGATGAATATGTTAGTTTGAATGAATCTACCCCTCCTAGTTACATTAACTGTCATGTGCCTCGTAACACAGGCCGAGGAGGAGGAGTGGCTGCTATTTATCAGTCAAATCTGATTATCAACCCTAGACATAATAGTTCATATAATACATTTGAAAGCCTTACTGTCAGCCTCTCTCACCCAGACTGGAAAGCAGAAAAACCACTCTTACTTGCTGTAGTGTATCGTCCTCCTGCACCTTATTCTGAGTTTCTAGAAGAATTCCCTGACTTTCTGTCAAATTTAGCAATGAGCTCAGACAAAGTCATTATAGTAGGTGACTTTAACATTCATGTGGACGTCGATGATGATTGTCTGGCTACTGCATTCAAGTCACTTTTGGATTCAGTCGGCTTCTCTCAGAGGGTAAACAAACCCACTCACACTTTTAATCATATCCTTGACTTAGTACTTACTTATGGAATAGAAGCTGACCATGTCACAGTTCTTCCTCAGAACCCCGTCTTGTCTGACCATTCTTTAATAACATTTGAATTTACTTTAACAAATTATATCCTACCTGGGAAAAAATCCCGCTACAGTAGATGTCTATCTGACACTGCTGTTTCTAGATTTAAAGAGCTTATTCCAGCAGAGCTTGCTGCCACATCCTGTAACCATATTATGGGCAGTGATGCTGACTTCACCACATTCTGTAACCATACTATGGGCAGTTATGCTGGTTTCACCCCCACACAGGTGGACTATCTTGCGGATAGCACTGCAGCAGCACTCCTTGGAACACTTGATGCTGTAGCTCCCCTCAAAAAGAAAGTTATCAACCAGAAAAGAATAGCTCCCTGGTACAGCCCAAACTTGCGCGCTTTGAAACAGAAGACCAGACAGCTGGAAAGGAAAACACATTCCAGCCAACATGAGGAAGACCGTCAAGCCTGGAAGGATAGTTTATTAATATATAAAAAAGAACTCCGTAATGCTAGAAGCAATTACTATTCATCTCTAATAGAAAAGAATAAGAACAACCCCAGGTTCCTTTTCAACACTGTGGCCAGGCTGACCAAGAACCATAGTGTTGTTGAGCCATCCATCCCTCCAACTCTCAGCAGCAACGACTTCCTAACTTTCTTTACCGAAAAGATAGTTAATATTAGAACAAAAATTGCTAGTAATGGCCCACAGATTACGATACCCATAGAAGCACCTCCCAGACTTGGTACACACTTGGACAGCTTCTCTCCCATCGACCTATCAGACTTAACTTCTGCAATTACTTCTTCCAAGTCAGCCACATGTCTGCTGGATCCAGTTCCGACAAGACTACTTAAGGATGTCTTCCCCTTAATTAACATTTCTTTTCTGAACCAAATCAATCTTTCCTTAGCCACAGGCTACGTGCCACAGGCCTTCAAGGTGGCTGTCATTAACCCTTTACTTAAAAAACCTTCTCTTGACCCAGATGTCCTTGCCAACTATCGGCCTATATCCAACCTTCCTTACATCTCTAAGATCCTTGAGAAGATTGTCCTGGAGCAGCTACATGAACATCTGCACAGCAACGTGCTCTTTGAAGCTTTCCAATCTGGATTCAGAGAACACCATAGCACTGAAACAGCACTTGTCAAAGTCTCTAATGATCTTCTTATAGCTTCAGACAGAGGTCTCGTCTCTGTACTTTTGGACCTCAGTGCTGCATTCGACACCATCGACCACAGCATCCTGCTGCAGAGACTAGATCATGAAATAGGGATTAAAGGACCTGCCCTAAAATGGTTTAAGTCATACTTATCTGACAGGTTTCAATTTGTTAATGTTAATAACGACCACTCAGAGTATAGCAGAGTTACGTATGGTGTACCGCAGGGTTCAGTCTTAGGGCCAATCCTCTTCATTCTTTACATGCTCCCATTAGGTGGCATCATCCGGAAGCACTCAATCAATTTTCACTGTTATGCGGATGATACGCAACTCTACTTGTCCATGGAGCCAGATGACAGAAGCCGCCTCATCAATCTGCAAGACTGTCTGAAAGACATTAGATCCTGGATGTCCTCTAACTTCTTGCTACTGAATTCAGATAAAACTGAGGTCATCGTGTTTGGACCTAAACATCTCAGGGACACGTTCTCCAATCAGATCGCTACTCTAGATGGCATCACCCTGACCCCGAGTACAACCGCGAGGAACCTTGGAGTCATTTTTGACCAGGACCTTTCCTTTAACTCCCACATAAAGCACGTGACTAGGACCGCCTTCTTCCATCTGCGCAGTATCACTAAGATTAGGAATATCCTCTCCCGAGTGATGCTGAGAAACTAGTACATGCATTTATCACTTCTAGGCTAGACTACTGCAACTCTCTCCTGTCAGGATGTCCGAAAAACTCTCTAAAGAGTCTCCAGCTGGTCCAGAATGCCGCAGCGAGGGTTTTGACAGGAGTTAGGAAGAGAGAGCACATCTCTCCCACCTTAGCTTCTCTCCACTGGCTTCCTGTAGGATTTAGAATAGACTTCAAAATCCTTCTGCTGACTTATAAGGCTCTTAATGATAAAGCTCCAACCTATCTGAAAGAACTAATCATTCCTTACTGTCCTACCAGAGCACTCCGCTCCCAGAATGCAGGTCTGTTAGTGACTCCCAGTATCTCTAAAAACAGACTGGGAGGTAGAGCCTTCAGTTACCGGGCTCCTTTACTGTGGAACCAGCTCTCTCCATGGGTCAAAGAGGCAGACACTCTAACTACATTTAAGTCTAGACTTAAGACCTTCCTTTATGACAGAGCTTTTAGTTAGGGCTGGTTCAGGTAGCTCTGAACCATTTTATAGCTACGCTGCTATAGGCTTAGACTGCTGGGGACACATCTGGTTACACAGAGCCCTCACCTCCTCTTCTCTTCTCTCCTCTCCTCTCCTCTCCTCTCCTCTCCTTTCCTCTCCTCTCCTCTCCTCTCCTCTCCTCTCCTCTCCTCTCCTCTCCTCTCCTCTCCTCTCCTCAGTATATTTTTGAACTGTCATTTTCTGTTGTACTTTGTAGTTTGGCCTTGGTGTCTCGCACTCTCTCTGTGTTTCCTCAGATCCACCGGAGCTCCATCTCTCTGCACCAGCCGCCGCCTGCATCGCCCCCCCCCTCCCTCCCCTTCCCCTGCTGTTAGACCGGCCTCCCCTTCCTTCCCATGGACCAATCTGCCACCCAGCCCTCCCATCGAGCTGGCCAGCTCTCCCTGCCCCCCCCCGCCCCCTCCCCTCACCAGAGACTGCCTTCATCAACTCCTGCTAACATTTCCATATTTCGCACATTCTGTGACAAACTGTAAACTGTTTTCTTGTCTGTAACAACATCTATTGCACGTCTGTCCGTCCTGGGTGAGGGATCCCTCCTCTGTTGCTCACCCTGAGGTTTCTCCGACTTTTCCCTGTTAAAAGGGTTTCCATGGAGTTTTTCCTCAGTCGATGTGAGGGTCTAAGAACAGAGTATGTTGTTATGATGCCATGTAAAGCCCTTTGAGACAAACTGTTTGTAAAAACGGGCTATACAAATAAAATTGCCTTGCCTTGCCTTGCCTAACACAACAGTCCATTACTGTGATACTACACAACAAT
>NW_028220123.1:0-3374 GCF_045865225.1 Trachurus japonicus | reverse complement strand
GCATAGTTATTTGCTACACTGTAAAAAACCCAATGAATGACATTTTGGGCTAACCAAAAATATATTGCTGAATCAATTTCTTGGCGTGGTATCAATTGACTGAACCTGTTAATCTATGTTGGAATGATCATTCTTTGGAAATTGTTGAAAGAACTAACATATTCAAATACAGTGAACACCCACAGTTAGCTGTTGGCTCAATTAAAAGACATAAATCCAGTCAAAGAGATGCTGGCTGTCATGTGACATTTCATACGAGTGACTCGTTCAATCAATGACAAATGATTCATTAAGTGAATGAAGTCAAAACTTGTCCACAAGGCCAGTGCAAATGTGCCATTCGAGGAGCAGCATCTTCAGAGACCAGACAAGGTGAGTTTATTCACATCAAGTTGCTAAATAATAAACTCTACTTTGTTGGTAGTTGTATCTTAACTCATCATGGTCGACGTGTTCCTAGCGAACAAGTTAAATAACCGTCTTAATATTTCTTTGGCTTTGATATTCTAGCTAGTTAGCTAACATTAGCTAGCTGACAGACTGACTAGCTAATGTTAATGTTGGCTGGAGGATACCGGCCATCAGCTAAACTAACGCTTAGTTTTAATATTTTTTCATGCGAGAAAGAAATCATTTAGAGTCCCAATCTGCGGACAGTTAATCCAAATGACGCCTGTTTGGAAATTTGCTCCCACGTTTTTGGAGAAGTGAAGCTCCACCTGGGGAGCAGCCACAGAGAGTAGAGGGTTGTCAAGGAGTCAGCAGCTGGTTAATTCATGATCTCATTGAATGGTTTGTTAAATGAAAAGTGAGGCTCCAGGTCAGAAGAGCAGCGCTGCCCCGGGGCTCTGGATGTACAGAAATCATCACATTCATATCAATAAATTCATGTTTCACAATTAGCCTAAACTGATTGGTCTACATTAAATTTAATCTAATCAACATACAACAGAGGGAAATTCTTTGTGACGCGCTTGTGTTTTCACTGTTTTCGCCTGCTGTAACTTAAACAATATTTTTTTTCATATGATATATGCAGGACCCACTGTGTATATTGTTTTATGATTTATTAATGTGAAACAATTTTAATGTTAGTAAATATTATCTCCCACGTGTGGCCTATCGGTGCAAGTAATAATGCAGTGTTGAACATTGTGTGATGCAATTTCCTAATTGTTCTTTCTATACAGAACACAACATTACCATGCATCGAAGATCGGTTGCAATCCAAGGCCTGCAGTACTTTCTCAAAGAACCTACACTATCATGAAGACATGTCAGGTAAATCAACATTTCAGGCATCAGGGGAAACACTTCTGCTATAAATATCTTGAAAGATTTTAACGAGTCTTGTATGTACTTTAATTTAGACAGCTGATGTGGAGACTGCAACTGACGGAGTTAAGGTCGACATCCTGGAGTTGGTGCCAGTTCCTGCAAAGTTGCACTATTTGCATTTTTAATAAAGTTGTGTTAAAAAAAACATTGCTGCTTTCATTCTGTTGATTCAGTATGTCTAGTTTTACATCCAATTAAGAATTTTATGTTGATTGCTTTAATGAACAATTGTATAGAAACTAATTCCCTAGCTATTTTTCATTGGGATGTCCAATGAAGAATTTCTAATTGAAAGTATGATAAGATAATGGATAAACTTTAATTGAGTGAATTCTTTAATGGTTGGGATAATGGATAAACTTTAATTGAGTGAATTCTTCTGATGGTTGGGCAAGCAAACAAATCAAATTGAGCCAACCAAGATTTTTTAATTGAGAGAATTACTTGAACAGAGAAATTGAGTAAATTAACAATAGCTAGGGAATTAGTTACTGAAAGATTTTACATTGGAACAGCTCTTTTTTTTTTTACAGTGTACAAAGATTACGGCAAATAATCGTGAATATTGTGGATATGGATTAAGCAGTGATACATGCATGGTGATGAATTTCATAAGAGCTGTAGTCTTTTGTGTATCCTAACAAATGCTTTGTTATCTCACTTTGTCAAAGGTTTCAACTACTGATAAGTAAATGATGCAGTGAACGCTAGTTGTCTTAGAATACTTTATTTCTTCTTCAGGTGCAAGCTGAGCAGAACTCTGACTCTCTTTTTGATGCTTGAACTAGGCCTAAAAAAAATCAATATAAGCCTGACAAAAAAAAGAAAAACCCCCCAAAAACAGTACCCATTAGGTCACCTTGAATATAAACACCATGGTCATCAAGCTACACTGTCTTTGTGTTTCCTGTATTGTGTTTCTGTTGCATCCTGGGACTCTGTATGTTCAGTATTGTGTATAGTCAGTATAGTCTGTGATACTGGTGAAGGGGTTAAAACAGGAGGGCCACTCTGCCAAACTGAAAGGAGGTTGAAAGGGTGGGATGGAGGGTTATGTGTGTTGGGATGGATATGTGTGTGTTTCTGTGTATGTGTGTGTGTGTGTGTGTTCAGATGCGGGGGCAATTACACAAATTAATTGCAGGCCTCTGCTGACACGACTCAGGAAGAAGACGTGAAGACGCATGTGTGCTCTATGACAACAAGAGAAAAGGGGATGTGTGTAGCTTCCTACCAGGCCTTTCCATTTGTATATGTTGACAAGATTGCCGGGTTTTTGTGCCTATTGTGCCACTCCTGCCATTCCAGCACCAATTGTGTTGGGTTTTTGGGGGCTCGTTATTAGAGGGTGACAGTTTTGGGGCGGAAACAAACACGACTCTGACGATTAACACCGTGTCACCATGTCAGCTCATACTGTAATCCTGATATTCTGTCTATCGCACATGTGTGCAGAGAAAGGGAGGGGGAGGTGAGAGAGGAAGGGGACAGGGAGAGAGAATATCATAGAAAATAGAGAGGGAGAGAGAAAGAGGCATAGCTGAGATCCCAGGAGAGACAGATAAAGCCGTGTCGTTCATCGAGGACATTGTGTACGTGGCGGCGTGCTGTAATGCAGTGTTAACATTCCTCCCAATCCCGGGCTCTCCACAGGGAAGAGCAAGGCCTGCTGGGGGATCTGTTTAGTTGATCAGACGTGCCAGTGCTCTCACCAGGCAAGGGAATAGACTAGTGTACGATACAATAGGAGAGAAGGGCGTGACAGACTAGGATGAGATAAAGGATACTGCTGAGTAGAATAGCATTGTAAGGCTAAGCATGAATAACATAGCAGGCGGAGGACGAGATAGTGTCTTTGGTTTGGGCTAGAATGGTGATATACATAGTAGAGGTGTATCTTGGGTTAGTATAAACTAAACTAGGAAAAGCTATGAAGCTGGCAGAAGTGGAAGGAGTGTTGTGATCCGTCTTTTGTCAAACAAAGGAGTTAGCAAATAAATCCACCAGAAATGCAGACAGGGCAGAGAAAGTCGGTC
>NW_028220122.1:0-25494 GCF_045865225.1 Trachurus japonicus | reverse complement strand
TGCAGCAACTTTCCGTGTCCAACATAGGACGCCGTTCGTTGCAGGAAGAGACTGTCTGTAATTTAGTGAAGGAGACATCACAGACACGGCTGAGTTTATGGAGTTTGAGAACAACAACGACTGGTTTCATTTCGGTGGGCGCCACTCTATCAGTTAGAGACCAGAGTTTTACTGAAAGAACGAGCTGAAAGGAAATGGAGGAGGAAAGTGAAAGAGGGGCAGCTGAGGTGGAGACTATGTGCTGGACCCGGGGGAACCAAGTGGTCAGTCTGGTGGTCACTGCCTGTCGGTGGCCGCTGAAACCAGATGTTTGCTGAAACCAGATGTTTATGCTGAAACCAGATGTCTGTGCTGAAACCAGATGTTTATGCTGAAACCAGATGTTTGTGCTGAAACCAGATGTTGGTGCTGAGACCAGATGTTTATGCTCGATAATCCAGATGTTTGTGCTGAAACCATATGTTTTGTGCTGAAACCAGATGTCTGTGCTGAAACCAGATGTTTATGCATGACAACCAGAATGTTTATGCTGAAACCAGATGTTTGTGCTGAAACCAGATGTCTGTGCTGAAACCAGATGTCTGTGCTGAAACCAGATGTTTGTGCTGCCAGTCAGCCTCGGTGTGTGTTGTCAGGGCCTGGACTCTATGCTGGACACGGAAAGTTGCTGCATAGCGTATAACTGGAGCAGAGTGGGTGAGTTGTTTTCGTCTCGTTTCAATAGAAACGAAATAGAAATAGAAATAGAAAATAGTGACGGACGAGAGTTTCGCTATATATCAGGGTTGCCAACTCTCACGCATCTGGCGTGTGTCACACGCTTTTAGGTCCTGTCTCACGCTCTCACGCCACTCAAACAATTCTCACGCCAAAATCAAGTCGATTCGGCAAAAAAAAAAACATAAATTAAAGCAAGCTTTGGCACTCATCAATAGGCCTCTCTGATTGGTGTGCGTGATGCTTGATTCCGCGTTGTCCACGAATTGGACGGCTGCTCAAGCCTGTGATCACAGCACAGTAGGACGGGGAGTTGTGTCCCCCAACACGCGGCACGGTGCTGAAGCCTGGACCCGACTTGGTCCGCATCCGATGGCCAAAAAAAAGAGGGAGAGAGCGGAAGCCCGAGACACAGACCTGAACCCTGACCGAGTTATGTTTTCAGACTGAACGCGGCTCGAACTGAACGCCTGCGGTCGGGCCTGGTTGGGCCAGTCCGTTGTTGAAAACTAGTAAAATCAAGATGCAGACCTGGGTAGCACAAAAGTACAGCCAGGCAGCTCAAGTCCAGAGAGCAGAGGAGAGAGAGACAGCGCAGCAACAGGTGTGTGTGTTGTGTGCGATGTGTGTGTGTGTGTGTGTGTGTGTTGTGCGTGTTGCGTGGTGTTGGTGTGTGCGTCGAGCGTGGTGTGTGTGTGTGTGTGTACGTTCTGTGTGTACGTGTGTGCGCAACTGCGCATGCATGCACGTGGGCCATACCCTGCAAAACTCTGAATGGGTATGTAGAATGTTTATTACAGAAGAGAAAACACACATTTTCAGGACCTGACTTGTATCATTCAGGGCTGTAATAATCACAGGAACATGTCCTTGTTCTGTCCCTTTCATATATTAATAAGGTCAATAGGCTGGTCCAGGCCAAAAGCCACCGCTCCCCACTAGAAACCTGTTTCATAACACGTCCAGCCATACAATGATAGGAACCACAGATCCTGCTTTTATCCTTCCCTCTTATCTGAAGCTAATGTCTGTGTTTTCCCCTTTTATTTTCTTCTCAGATTACACCAGAAATGCTTCCAAATACATGTTAAAAAATCCACATATTTTTTCCTGGGGGGGGTGCCCCCAGACCCCCCTAGAGGGATATATTTTGTCACCTATTACACCTCTAGCCTACTCAGTTTGCAGGTATTAATGGTGTGTGTGTGTGTGTGTGTGTAAGAGAGAGAGGAGACAGAGTAGAAAAAAACTACATTTAAAACATAACTATTATTATTATTTAATAAGACAGCCCCCCCCCCCCCCCCCCCCCCCCGCCAACAGAATCTCACTCCAGCCCAGGACCAAAAGTTGGCAACCCTGTATATATATCTAATTTTTCATGTTACTATATCGCCGTTTAGACTAATCTGATGTTTGTAAAGTTTATAAAACCAATGATTGGACAAACATTACTATTTATGTGTGCACATTTTTGTAATTAGTCATGGTTAACCATAGATTAGAGCCGGGCTTAAACGGTTTACCTGTTTAACTTTAATATACTCAGTGGACTCAATAAACGCGCCATGATAAAAATATTTTTCTCCAGCGGATATCTGAGTTCCAACATGACTGAGGCTAAACTGGAGTATTTGCATGTCCGTGTCCCAACAACGGGAGGGTTTTAACATGCTGACGTCCTGCTTGTTGAGCTTTAGCTACTGCTGTTAGCTTAGCTACGCCGATTAGCTTAGCTACGGATAGCTGCAGTGTTGGGCAGTAGAAAAAAAAAAAAAACGGCGTTTACAAGTAGCGGCGTTTAGTAAACTTTAACTACATTTCTCAGTAGCAGGTGTTTCGGTAGCGTCGCTGTGTTTTCTACATTTCAAATAGCTTTTCAGTATCGGTTAAGCTAATTAATTTGATCAGTAAGCGCGTTAGCGTCCACAGAAGCTACATTTCCACAGGCATTTCTAGACCTTAAATGCACCGCTTCCCATGTTGATGTCATGTACGTATACTGCAGATGCCCGTCTGCTGTAAAAAAAGACAGCGCGCAGCACGCAGCAGGTGACAGAAGGAGGAGGGATAGTTAAGTTCGTGAATCTGAGCCTAGCTGGACTATGAGCTGGGACATACTTTATCGCTGCAACAGCGACCAAGCGCGCGCAAAACCGTTGCACCGTCCGCTCAAAGAGCCTTTCGACCGGTTGCGTCTTGTCAGCGGAGACACGGCCACTGAGAGGCTGAGTGAGGGGACCGTTCCTTTAGGAAACGCACCTTTTAATGAATCAAAACCAAACACCCTGAACAGCATGCTGAGTAGGCTTACAAGAGGGAGAGACGGCTGCAGCAGTTTAAAATGAAAGCTTCCCTCGGTCCCAGCATGTCGCCCACAAAATCCCTCCACGGCCGACAGCTTTTAAAACAGTGTTTCCCAACCTTGGGGTCTGGGACCCCCACGTGGGGTCGCTTGAAATTGCAAAATGAGGTCCGCCTGAAATGTCCTAGTAGCCTAATTGATGAATTAAAATAAAAAATCTGACCAAGAAAGGTTAGGGAACCACTGTTTGAAAAGACACTTGGGTTTTTTTGGAATGTACTTGCATAGATCTTTCACTCACAATGGGACGATATAGGCCTAAAGGAATAAACCTTTATTTAACTTCTTGTGCTGTTTTTTTGATTGAGCTAACGGCAACTGGCATATATTCAAAATAATACTGTCTGAATAGTCAATAATTCTTTGAAAATTAAGCCCTAAATAAAATATTTTATTTATCCAGTAGGACTCCTATTATAAAAAAAAATAAAAAAACAACAACATTAAAAAAACGCACTTTCGGTATTACACGGTATTATTTCAGATTTATTCGGCCAAGCAAGTTTTGATTTTAATTCGGTATTCGGCTCGGCCAAAAAAAAATGCCCCTATTCGGTGCACAGGTCCCCCTACTTGGAATTTAAGTTGGTTTGATGTAAAAAAAAAAAAGTAAAAAAAAAAATAGCTTTGATGTAGCTAAGCTACTTTTGTCATTTTATTGTAAGCGTAGCTTGCTACATTATCTCTGGTGGGTAGCTTAGTGTAGTGAAGTCTTCATTTCATGTATGAGTTAAACTTGTAGCTTAGCTCACTACATTTTTCCAAGTATGCTTTGGGCACCAATCACTGGTTAGCTGTTCCCTGTCAGCTGAACCACTGATGCTTTCTAGACACTGTGATTCCCCCCTAAACTGAATAAATTACAACACGATAGCAACACAAAACAACACACACTGAAATAGTAATGTTTCTTTTGCCACCCCATCATTTCAGATTTGTCTAAACGGTGATAGGGCCTGAAAAATATGATATATAGCTAAACTCTGGTTTGTTACTATTGATCTCATTCAAATTACAGCTGGTTTTCTACCCGGAAGTAGTTGTAAACAACAAGGAGATTCGTCCTATACACAGAGAGAAGCTTTTGGGAGTTACAGTGAAAACCACCCTCAGATAAATCCCAAATAAGATCACGTTGAGTCAAGATATTTATCCACATGATGTAGCAGAACCTTTAGTCCCAAAAATGTCAAAATCTCATTGTTGACAAAGAATGAATGAGTTACCCCTTGTTGCGCTGTAGGGCAGAGCTGTGGTTGTCTGGAGGATCTCAGCTTCTTCCTCCGGTCCAGTTAGAAAAGCTCCATGTCTGCAGGCAGCGACATCCCAGCCTGATGAGAACAGAGACAGAGAAGACAGAACCGATCAGAGGTCAGAGCTTCTTATCTGCACTTCTGACTCATATCAACTCATCCCAGCAAACAGCTGCTTGTGCTGCTTCTCACTTTCTCCTTTGCTTCACTGTACGTCAGATTAACTGTCACCTTCTGGGGTAGGGCTGTTGCGTTATGTTTATGTGGCCTTACTGTCTCTATTCTTCCTTTCTCTTGTGTCACTGTTGTCGTATGTGCTTTTATTGTCTATATTTTAATGTTTTACTCCCCCTCTCCCTTGCCCCTTAGGAGGTCTTTCACCTCCTACCACTTTTAAATCCAGGTTAAAAACATTTCTCTTTTCACGTGCTTATAGCTGAGCTCTTTTAAGAACTTAAAACTTTATCTATTTTCTTTTATTTTACTTTTATTTGCTCTTGCTTTTAACTCTGTTTTTAGTGTTTTGTTTGTTTTTATTCTGTCTTATGCTTCTTCTTTTTTTAATGTTTTGTCTTTATGTAAAGCACATTGAGTTGCCTTGGTATGAAATGTGCTATATAAATAAAGATGCCTTGCCTTACCAGGCCATTGCTCTAATAAGAATGTATTCTTAGCAACTCTTACTACTGCTACTGCTGCTGCTACCATTACAAGATGAATTCACTTCTCACATCTCTGTTAAGGCAAACTAAGTGATAATCCAAATAGCAATAACTCAATGAAGTCTGCATCATTTACAGGTGCTGATCAAACATGGCACATTTCTGACAGTTTAGTGAATCTTGTGGTAACGTGAAGGTTAAAGATAAAAGCCCAGCGCTCCACTGTGCTCCACGGAGCAGCAGCAGTGTATAAATACTTTTCAAGCACACATCCTGTCTGTCGATGCATGATGCTAGTTACTCTAAACAGCCTTTCTATCTAATCTTAAAAACCGCTGCATCGGGCAAACAAACCGTTCACATCTACAACATCAACCGTGTTGGTTAGAGCTGATTGGATGTGGAAGCTTCTCCCCAACAGAATAGAAACACATCAAACATCAATTGGTGCATGATGTGCTCAGAAGGCCATTGCTACTACCTATTATCATGTGTGTGTGTGGGTTGTGTGTCATTTTGCTTTTGTTACCATCATTGGCAATCCTCTCAGGAAGTCATGAGCACTAAGTGTGAGTGAATGAAGTGTTTCAAATGGAAAACCTGAGGGCTATTCATAGGTTGCAGAGGCTGTCTGCATATTAACACCACAACACAACAAACAGACATAAGCTGCTGCTAGCTGTGAGTGTTGTGTGTGTGTTGTGTGTGAGTGTGTGTTGTTGTGTGTGTTGTGTGTGTGTGTGTGTGTGTGTGTGTGTGTGTGTTGTGTGTTGTGTGTGTGTGTGTGTGTGTGTGTGTGTGTGTGTGTGTGTGTGTGAGATGTAGAAAAGCCATTGTGCAGCAGAGATGCGGAGATGTTGGATCTCCTCACCTCAGTGAACAGGTTTAGTCCATGTCTTAACCGCCTACTCATTTATTGTATTAATCTTTAATGCATTACAACCACTGTATAAACCGAGGCCTACGTCCTGTATATATCACATCACAGTTGAAAAATGATCTGCTGGTTGTGCTTCAGCAGGACTGTAGTAATCGGCGGATTAGAGACAGAGGATGAGAACAGACAGGAGAATGTGGAGAGAATCGGAGCCGGAGGCGTGATGGGAAGAGAAGCCGAGACGGACGAGGCAGAAAGCTTCATAGTCTGCTCTGCTCTTTGAGGAGGAGAAGCTGCTGTAGCATGGCCACTGCTGAGCTGCACATCCTTTCACCGTACCTATGGTAGCTTGGTGCGGCTGCTGAGGAAGCTGAGGGAAGCTGCCACGGGTCTCTCCCCTCTTCGTCCCTTCACCTCCTCCTCTCTGGATCTCTGCAAGCAGGCAGACAGCTCATCTTCTGAAACAGATGCTGATTCAGATTGTTTGCCAAGCCCACCAGCTCAGTCTCTCTGCTCTCCTCCTCCACTCACACACTCACCACAACTCTCACTGTGACTGCCGTGATGGAGCAGAGGCAGAGAAACAGGAAACCAGAGGGTCTCCCGTCATCCCCACGGTCCTCAGAGTCCGCTCCGTATCCACAACGTCCTTCTTCCCTCGGAAATTAGGACGTGCATGAAATGCCATGTCATTATTAAGCAAGGCAAGGCAAGGGCAATTTTAAAATTAGTATCAGCCCCGTTTTACAACAACGGTTTGTCTCAAAGGGCTTTACATGGCATCATAACAACATCCTCTGTCCTTAGAACCCTCACATCCACCTCTATTACCTCTTAATCCCAAAGCCAACACACACTCCCATTCAGTGATACACACTGGCATCTGTCTGGGTTTTGTCTCTCTGCACTGCAAAAACTCTCAAAAATCTGTCCAAAAATATTTGTCCATATTTCTTGTCAAAATGTCCTCATTTTTCTAGTCTAAACTAATCTCTTTCCACTTTATAATAAGATTCATCACCTAGAAATAAACTTGTTTTTTAGATCATTATTTCATCTTGTTTCAAACTAATTTTTTCACTTGATAATAAGTAGAAAAATCTGCCAGTGAAAGTGTTTTGTGTTTGTAAATAAGAAAGAAAAACTTGCTCACTATCAGATTTTTACTACTTATATTCAAGTGAAAAAAATCTGCTTGAAAAGAAGTAAAAAGTGTCTAAAAAACATAGCTGCTTTTTATGTATAATATGTATTAATATACTTATTTTAGGTAGAATGAGATTTGTTTTGACTAAGAAATAAGACAAATATTATTGGTAAGATGTTGAGTTTTTGCAGTGTGGTCTCTACAGGCCAGAACCCCCAGAGCAGAGCAGGACCAGACACCAGGAAGTACTGGAAGTACTCTAGTACAGTACTCTGGTACTCTGACTGAAGTAATCCTATGATCTCTGCTGAGGCCCAACCGTCAGGGTCAAATGTGGGATGGTTTCCATGTTTAACTATGAAGGATGGAAAGAAATGCAACGTTATTCTATTTTTAATTCATCCATTCTTCTCTTTTCTTTATTTTATCCCACTACCACCTAGTGTCTTATTTTACTTCATCTTATCTAATGTCCCTTTCTCATACTTCTCTTTTTTTATCTATTTTACTTCATTTTATCTAGTGTTTTCCCACTGCAAATGAGTGAGTATTAGATAAAATCCAATGTTCTAAAATTATTGTGTGAATGTGAATGCAAAATGTATGTGTGTCTATGTGTGTCTCCCTAACATGTGTTCCCTATATTGCTTGTTTTTTTTGTTTTTTTTGGGGGGGGGGTTTGTTGGCCTTTTTTGCCTTTATTTAGAATAGAATAGAATAGAGAATACTTTATTCATCCCTAGCAGGGAAATTCACGTTAGTCCCGTTAGCTCACACAAAACAATGACAAAAAAGTATGAAACACAAAAATACATTTTAACAAGTGTTATATATAAAAACGATTGACAGCAGGAACAAATTGATATTTAATAAGCAACAGTGAGATTAGGGCAGGAAAGGGAGAGGCCAGAGAGATGGGGAATGACATGCAGGAAATGGTCTGCCCGACGCGGGAATTCGGAACCGGGGACGCCTGCGTTGAAGGAAACTGTAGCCCTATGGGGGCGGCCGCCTTAACCCCTGCCACCAACGCAACCGCCCCCATATTGCTTGCGTTTTTTAACATGTGAAAGCACTTTGTGCTGCCATGGGCATGAAAAGTGCTATACAAATAAAGATTGATTGATTGGATTGATTGATTTTGATTGTAATTGATTGATTGATTGATTGATTGATTGATTGAATTGAATTGATTGATTGATATGATTGATTGATTGATTGCATTGATTGAGTTCCATCTAACAGTTTTGTTAACGACCAGGGACAACTGTCTGGTTTGATCTGAGTCTGGGAGATCTGAGCAATCAACAGTTCATCTTTCCCTAGATGACCTCTAACCGACCTGTCGGTGTTTAAGTCTGAAGTCCTCTTCAGCTGTCTCAATCTCATCCCTCGTCTCTACCTCGTCTCTCCTCGTCTTCCCTCGTCTCTCCCTCCTCTTTCCCCGGTGGTTCAGGTAGTGGTTTCATGGATTAATAGAGTCCTCCACTTACAAGATTTACTGAGACAGTGAAGCATTTGAATTAGTCCTCCATCCCAGCTTCTCATAAGCTGGAGCTCCCGTTGCCCACTCGGTGATCTTTTCCATACTACAGAATCCATCTTCATTGCTCAGTCCTGTGGAGGACATATGATGATCTGGGCTATTACGGGTGAGGCTACTCTACCTGGAGCTGTTGTTCATTTGCAATTTGTAAGCCTGAGGCTTCCCCCATCCCATCATAACACACCACATACATTTTGCATTTCATGGAAATCATCTTCTGCACCAAAGAGAAAAAAAGCATTGTTTTTAATTTGCAACACCTCATATGAACTGATTGATTGATTAATCTAGTCCTCAGTAAATTCACCTGATTACAATAATGATGAGTACGCTGTTTGAATTCAACATCTTCTGATTGAGATATGAACTGACCCTAACTAAACAGTTTAAACATATGGGAACCCCACTGCAGCTGGAGCTGCAAAATCACTCATTGATTGACTGAGTGTATTGATTTGTTTATTTTGGGTCATGTCCATTACATCATCATCATACCAACATCTTCATCTTTAGTTCAAATAATATATACACAATGGCCGAAAAAGGAAAAGTGGGGAGCAGCTAAAAGCTGATCTAGTCCCAGCCCACCCGTTACCCACAGAATAAAATCTTTATCGTAATCTTTTCTTTTCTTTTGCTTTATACATTTTAGACATAACATTCAACATTCTTTTGATTGATTGATTGATGTGATTGATTGATTGGATTTGATTGGATTGATTGATTGATTGATTGAATTGATTGGTCGTCGGTCCCGGTCGGTCGGTCGGTCGTGTCGGTCGGTCGGGGAGGGGGGTCGTCCGGTCGGGATCGGGTCGCTCGGTATCGGTCGGTCGGATCGGTCGGATCGGTCTCGGGTAATCGGTGTGTTCGGGATCGGCGTCGGTCGGACTCTCATCGGATCGGTCGATCGATCGATCTGATCAGAATTCAAAAAAAAAAAAAATAAAAAAAAAAAAAACAAAAAAAGATCCGAATCGATCGATCGATTGACATAAAAGGAAAAATCCATTAACCATTAGATGAGATTCTGCTATTTTCATTTTACAGGGTAACATGCTTGGACAGCAGAACTCAAGACCCCATGATGCATCTGGGTGGAGACAGTGGGATGGCCAGTGATTATTACTACTGTTGTCATGGTGACGATGCATCAAGACGTCTGGTAACACTGATGAAACACACACAAGCTTCTTCTCTATGCCTCAGACTCTGCAAGAACGCACTGGTTTTATACCCGAGTCTGACGGTCTGCATCTGTATTCAAGCATGTGTGTGTATATGTGTGTGTGTGTGTGTGTGTGTGTGTGTGTGTGTGTGTGTGTGTGTGTGTGTGTGTGTGTGTTGTGTGGTGTGTGTGTGCGCAGCGCTGGGGGGGGGGGGCTCGTGTGTGTGTGTGTGTGTGTGTGTGTGTGTGTGTGTGTTGCGCGTGTGTGTGTGTGTGTGTGCGTGTGTGTATATGTGTGTGCGTGTTGCGTGTGGTGAGAGAGAAAGTGTGTGTGTCAGGTGTTGACACGTACCTCATGACAGAAATAGCCGCCGTCCTTGCTCGGCCGGGCAGCACCAATCTACTTGCCGCCACCAAATACAATGGTTTCACATGGCAACCTTTGAAAATATGGGGACTCCCACCACTCACAGACTCAGAAATAGCAACAGGACGCACAACACACCCCCAAAAACACCACCAGAGAGCCCCCACCGTCCGCAGCCCTTATAAAAAACCCACCCATAGATCACGATAGGATGCCACCAAACATCACCTGCACTCAGAAAATACATCAGACATTTAGCAAAAACATGATTACTCATCATCAACCTGTCGTCCAATCAGCTCAGAGCCACGTTCAGCACCTCGTCCAATCAGCTCAGAGCTACTGTTCAGCACCCCTCGTCCATATCAGCTCAAGAAGCTACTACGTTCAGCACCTCGTCCAATCAGCTCAGGAGCCACGTTTCAGCTGGGCGTGGCCTCGTCCAATCAGCTCAGAGCTACGTTTCCAGCTGGGGCGTGGCCTCGTCCTAATCAGCTCCACAAAGCCATGGTTTCGTTCAGCAACCATCGTTCCCAATCAGCTCAGAGCTACGTTCAGACAGGGCATGGCCTCGTCCAAATCTGCCCCTCCTGAGCTACGTTCAGCTGGGCGTGGCCTCGTCCAATCAGCCTCACAGCCACGTTCAGCACCTCGTCCAATCAGCTCAGAGCTACGTTCAGCAGGGCATGGGGTTGTGGGAGGTGGGTGGTGTGATGAGTGGTGTGGGTGGGGATTGGGGGGTATGCATGGGGCCTCGTCACAACCAATCAGCTCAGAGCTACGTTCAGCAGGCGTAGGCCTCGTCCAATCAGCTCAGATGCTACGTTCAGCAGGGCGTGGCCTCGTCCAATCAGTGGCCAGCCTTAGGGAACGTTACACAACGCTTAGACCAAAAGCTGCAAAACCAAAAACTTCTTGTAACAACACCTTAAACACAATGTGACAACACCCTTAAAGGGACATTCCTGTATGAATTCCTCCCATCTAGCGTTGTGGTTGTATATACTGAAGTCAACTCAGTCCGTATTTTTCATGCTGCATTCAGGTGAAATTGGGCAGAAAACGACAGAACGGAGCCGGGAAACACAGCCGCGTGCAGGTTAACGGCATAAACGAAGCCTCTATGTTAAACAAGTGGTCCGTCAGCACGAGGCAAAACCATACACCTGACAACATGGTGTCATGGCGATGTGGTATTGTTTTATACCGTCTTTCTCTGGACTTCTGAGACTAAAATGACGGTCTGGTGTTGTTTATGGCGACGGCCGTTCTGACCGTACTGCAGGTGAATGCAGCATCAGTGTAATACGCTCCATTCCTCCTCACTGCGTTACCCCGCGGTGACTGAGACGACAGCTCCGGTGGTCTCCGCTGATTTTCCGTGGTTTTTCCTACCGTCACCATGGAGACACCACATGGCAGCAGCACCGAGCTTACCCTGCTCCATGGAGGATATGAATGATATGAACGGCTCATTCAGAGCTGAAAAGGAATCACTTCACTTTGTTGATTCATGAAGAACTAGACTGAAACGAAACCACATAAAACATTTTCATGAAGAGAAACCAGGAGAAGTTACAACAATTGTCCCTTTAAAGGGGACAAACGAGGAGTTTTTGTAAAAGCGAAGTGTTTTCTCACTACATTTATGAGCCTCCGCACCGTGAAATTCCTTTGACCGGCGCAAGACAGACTCATGTTTTCATTCATCAATAGAATTAAAGTCAGAGAGTTTGGATAGAACGATCCACATACCGTCCGTAGTTCCCACCATAAACGGAGATTCGGCAGCGTTATTCTCAGGACTCGTGCCACGAAACCGAAAGTAAAGAAACGCCGGTTCGGCTCGCCCCAGCATTTCCCACCACCCACCTAATAATAACAAAATAACCATAGAGACAAAACCCATAGATTTATCTAAAATGGAGCCATTAAAAGCAGAAGTAAGTGATAAATTTGTGTTTAATCTAAGTCTTAAATAGTTATATCTTCCCAACAACAATTCCACTTACATAGATGTGTTTTGGACTGGAACACGGGTCTGTCATGTCCCCCTCTGCTCTGCTCTGAGCGGGCCAGGAGAAAAACATTTATCGTATCCTACAAGTTTTTTATCCAATGAGGAGAGAGACACCGGCCCTGCAGGGCTGTGTGGGCAGCCAAGGGACGCCGTGAATGTGGCGACCGTAGCGGACGAGGACTGTTAAATGGTGCGTTCAAGGAATACATCGTATTTTTCCGAACCCGTGAAGTCGTAACCAGTTCGTTCTGGTAACGAGTTCACCGGTCAGAAGTTACGGAGTGGCCGTTATAGTGACTTTCACATTTCACCGGTAAAAACATGGTCGGCAAAAACACGAGTGGGTTTGCCTGAAACGCTACAAAAGTCGTATTAGTTGTACTTGAACGCTGTAATTTAACGATTTCTCAAAAGCCTGCCTGGAACGCATCATTAGCGAAAACGGACCGGACCACTTACTTCTGCTTTAACAAGGTGGTAACGTAGATTCATACCACATTAAATATCAGACTTTTTTATAACCAAATAGAAACTCCTCGTTGTCCCCTTTAAAAACACATGTGTACCAACAACACCTTAAACGACCATTCTCTTCTTTGCACTTTGCTTGTTTGCAGACCATTACCTACATTCCTACTTTAGACACCTCACTCAAAATTGAAATTTGACCTTGTCATCATTGGGAAGATACATGATATTGAAAAATGTAATAATCACTTCCTGCACACACCTGACAACACCAACACAGAAATACTGCAACACTGACCCAAGTCTGAGCTTTAGAACGACACACAGGACACAACACTCATCAGGACGGTTTTTTTCATCAACTGGCTCCGGGGTCATGACACAACATGGAGGCACTGAGACAAAACTCCAGAGGTAAAGAGGGAGCTGTAGATTGTTCTAACATCATGTAGCCTACACACTGCAAAAACTCAAAATCTTACCAAGGAATATTTTTGTCCTCATTTCTTGTCCCAAACTGTCCTTCATTTCTAGTCTAAAACAAATCTCTTCCTCACTTAAAATAAGACACATCACACTAAAAATTAACTTGTTTTTTAGATCATTTGCTACTTGTTTTACAAAAACCTAATTTTCACATTGAAAATAAGTAGAAAAATCTGCCACGTTTTTTGTGCTTATATTATAAGAAAGAAAAAAATCTTGCTCCACTATCAGTATTTTTTCTACTTATTTTTCAAGTGAATAGTTTGAAAGAAGTAATAAAGTGTCTATAAAAAACCAGCTGCTTTTTATAGTGATGTTTTCATATTTTAGGTATAATGAGGTTTTTTTATTTTTTTATGGGGTTTTGACTAGAAATGACATTCTTGACAAGAAATGAGGACAAATAGTCTTTGGTAAGATATTTGGAGTTTTTTTTGCAGTGCAGGGACCGACCTGAGCAGTCGGGGGTTTGTTGTCTCATATGGAGATAACTGGTTAGTTTCCATACTGGATTCACCACAGACACCAAGGACACACTTCACAGTGTTATACATAGTGTTACAGTATACCTGACCCCTTACTCCCCATTTCTGAACCCCATGGAAGAATTATCCTCAGCATGGAGCTGGACAGTCTACGATCACCAAACACATGTCCACATGTAGAGCAATGCAGGGATGTTCAGTTGTGGTCAGTTCAAGGTTGGGTCTGGTCTGAAAATAGAGATAAAATAGCAAAGACTGAAGTGAAAGTGATTCAAAATGGCGCATGTGTGTATCATTCTGTTGGGTTGTTAGGTTTTGAATAAGTAGAAAAATCTGATAGTGGAGCAAGTTTTTCTTTCTTATTACAAACACAAAAAACCTGCTTTCACTGGCAGATTTTTCTACTTATTTCAAGTGGAAATTAGTTTGGAAAACAAGTGAAAATGAATCTAAAAACAAGTTAATTTTTAGGTGATGAGTCTTAATTTTAAGTGGAAAGAGATTAGTTTTGAACGTAGAAATGAGACATTTTGAACAAAGAAATGGAGACCCAAATATATCTTGGATAAGATTTTGTAGTTTTTGCAGTGTGTTAAAATATCTTCAGGTCACTGACTGTCTGTTGTGAGAAGCTTGTTTATCTGGAAACACAACAACAACCAACAACCAACAACAACAGAGCTCACGTGAGCTTGTGATTGGCGCCAGCAGATGGAATGAACAGGCTGATTCCAGACCAGGACGGGTGGCAGTGTGTCCACTCTAATGAGACTCAGAGGACACGGAGGAGAGACACACAAGAAAAAATACACAAACTACTTCATTTTTTCATGGAAACTCTGAATGACACATTCACATCATGGACCAATATAGGACACCAACAACTGAACAAATCAGCACAGGGGGTTTTATTGTTTGGTTTTCACAACAGATCCAAACCAATGATTCATGTTGTGTGTGTGTGTGTGCAGGAAAATGTATCTTGTTCTCCTCACAGAGTTTCATCCCTTCTCATCCTCTGACTGACATGTTTAATAACATTATTATGGAGCTTTCCAGCTAGAAGACGTCATGATGGAGTTTGATGATGAAACTGTGATTAAATGAAACACAAGTAGAAACATATTCATGCGTGTTCTGTGAGCACAGTCCACCGAAAGGAGCTCAGATTCATCCTGAGGAAACTCAAGAGTTTTATTAGAAACTCATTCAAATGTACAGAGATGAAGAGAGTTCCTCCCTCTGAAAGATCGACAACGACTGTATAATGTTTGTTGAGACATTTTCCCTGTCCCGTCGTCTCCATCATCTACACGCCTGAAGGGTTTTAACCCTTTGTCGCCATCTGTATCAAAATCTTGAATTCAATAAAATACACGAGTTTTTTCAGAACCTCTACATATTCACTGTGAAAAAACACTTCATGTACACAATCAGAATACATAGCAATGACCAGATGAATCCAACCCAGGGGGCAGTTTAGTTATTTCATAGCACCAGCAGGTCGTCTCGCTTGGGACATCCAATATGGGCCGCTGTCCCTTCGCTTGGGACATTCCAATAGTGGGCCGCTTTGCCTTCGCTTGGGACATCCCAAAATATGGCCCGCTGCCTCTTCACTTGGGAACATCCAATTATGGCCACTGAGTCAGTCAGGGACCCAAAAGGTGTTTTCCTCCTCGTGGATATTTTTGCCAATATTGAAAAAGTTGAGGTATGAAACACCTATCAGCTGCCCATGTTGGGGACCAACACAGGTGTTTCAGTGGTTGAGTTGGGGGGGGGGTGTTTTCTGATTGTGTTGTGTTTCTGGCGTAGAAGTAATGAATTAGTTTGAAAACACTTGTGGGTCCCACAACATGGCAGGGTGTAGGACTACATTTTGAAACGCATGGATAGGAAATAGTTACTTGCATTGATGCAAAAGGTTAAAACTACTTAATATTTTCATAACATTATTTTATAGTAGAACAGTGTTGAAAAATGTTTGTATCAAAATATAGATACAGCAGGTATGGTAAGTGGTCATTTTTCTATATACAAATCTTTATTTTATTTTTTACCTTTTTTGTCAGAAGGTCCAATAAAGGGTCCAATTTCAAAAAATTGGAATTTTCTGACAATTATTTTCCTGGTTCCAAGAGCTTAAACAGGTGCTAAAACATCACATAACAATCCATGACTATTAATAATGCTGTAGTGTTTGACCAGAGGGGTTCCATGTGTTCTATTGAAACCTCTAGTTATGTACAGCTGTTAGTGGTTGGACCAGAAGGTCCATGTGTTCCCTTTGTGTGTTCCCTATTGACCCTCTAATATTATAGCTGTTGTGTTGAAACCAGAGGTTGTCGTGGAAATTCTCTGTTGATGGGTGAAGAATGAAATAGAGCCTTGCCGGCCGACATGCGCTTATTTCCTCCCTTGCAAAGAAAAGGTCAATTCATATCCGAGTGGATGATGGTAAAGAAAAGACCCCAAGACAAAGGGGAGGACCTCAACATTTTATACTTGAGGAAGGCCCCCCTCAGGTATATTCCACACCCCTTGGTCTGCTGCAGGGGGTCAGCCCCCTACTCAGGATATCTTTTCACAGGTATTGGCACCGAACATCGCCCTGGAGTTGTGATTATAGAGGTCTAATCAATGCCACTTTAAAATACAAAAGGGTTTGAGTATAATCCATGAGGAAATGAGAGGTTGGGTGTCTCTGAAACTTGAAATGCAATTACAAGGTCTAGACATTAAAATACAAATGGGTAACAAACAGAAGAAGATCTGATACCTTGGAGGGAAAGCAGGGGGTAGGGACGTCACATGTGATTAAAACAAAGGAATATTCAAATTTACCATTACAATTCCCCCTTTTGATTATTCATTAATCACACAAGAAAAAGTCACAACTTAAACGTCATTACAGTTGCTAGAAAAAGGAAAAAGTTGAAAAAGTAAGAAATCATAGTCAGGAAAAACAGGTATCAGTTACAATAAAACAATTAGGGTAGAAAACAATTATGTCAATTCTAAACATGTTCTAAACAAGTTGTTCTGCATTGGGGGGTAGGGTTGTCTATAATAGAAGGTTATCTAAAATGTGGTTCTCAAATGTAAAGATTTGAAATTCAGACTGACAAAACAAGTGACACTTGACTTTCTGTCAATCTTCCAAATGAATTTGTGGTGTCTGAGTTATGTAATCGATTGTAATATTGTCACACGTCCCGTGTTATTTCATGTCAGGTTACATCGTTAACCTGAATAAACATGTATTATTCAGTCCCATTGATGATAGTGAAGTTTCCTGATGTAGTCAGAACGTAGTTATGTGTAACACGATTCTGTAACATCTTGAACTTTATTGCAGTCATTGCTTGTGAAAGCAGGGGCATGTCTTCTGTAGAGTTCTCAAGATTCTCAATTGTCTATGTGGTTCTGTAGTTTGGTGTCTGAGGGCACCAACAAATCTTGTCCAGGTGTTCTTCAGAGAGAAGTGGAGAAGTGAAAAAGGGAGTGGAAAGGGGCAAGGCGAGTTGTTGTTGTTTCCTCCACCGAACAAATGTTTTTTAAGGTAGAGACATGGAACAGTGTCTGACCATGGTTCAGTTTCTTATTTGTGGTGGGTTTGGGTAGGCAGAATGTTCATGGATGGAGTTGAAGTATGGCAAGAGTAGGAGTCCTTCTGCACACACGACAGTGGAATTCTGGCTGTTGAGGGCTATGGTGTGTGTAGTAAAATTTTGATGTAATCCTCTTGGGTTTATTCCTTGGGCATCCTATTTATGCCCACACTGTTCTTCTGTGGTGGTCGTTTATGACCTTAAATAAGTCTATCATCTTCTTCTGGGCCATCAGGCCTGTGTTGCTCCTCAGCTGTGCTGGATGAGTCCATCATCTTCTTCTGCTGCGCTGCTCCTCAGCACTTCTGGCAGTTTTAGGTGTGATGGAGAAGGACCTATGCGTCTGGATGGTTCTTGTTGATTCCATGGAGTTCCTCTTTGTGTTGCTCTGGTTCACAGCCGGTTCCTTTGTTGGCTCCTTCCTGCAGTGATCATGGAGTGGTGTGGACGCTGGTCGTGAAAAGGCTGATTTTCACTTGCTGCATCTGTTGTATAAAACAAAACATACACATCCAATATCCCCCCTTTTGACACATGTTTTTATCCATGTGTCGCATTAGCAAAGTGGGAGCAAAATAGTGAGAGAAGAGTGAACTTAAACAGATCTAATACAAGAAAGAACCAAATCAGGTTGGTTAGTTAGTTAGTTAGTTAGTTAGTTGGTTGGTTGGTTGGTTGGTTGGTTGGTTGGTTGGTTGGTTGGTTGGTTGGTTGGTTGGTTGGTTGGTTGGTTGGTTAGTTAGTTTGTTAATGGTTATTCTTGTCGGTCCAGTCTTAGCAATTCAGTTATGTTCTTTTCCATCATCTGGTGGGGGAAAAAGAGTGATAGGGTTTAAAATATTGCATCTTATGACAGTAATGTTGGACATTTCTGAAAGTACAGTGTTGAATTGTAGTCATCGTGCTGTGGAGAGGTGAACAAAGGTGTGCCAACTGGGGAGTCTTTACAGGGACTGGCATTATGTAAATCGATAGCTTCTCAATTTTGGAGTGATCACCATAGGTTCATATTTGATGAGGCCAAACATCACAGTGACTGACAACCCACAGTGTCTTAGGGACCTCCTGTAGGGCTGAAATAGTTTTAACTTGTTTCAGACAAAAACAGACAAACAAACATACAAACATACAAACATACAAACAAACCTAAAAAAGGTTTTAGGTACCAGCTGGATTTTCTTTGAGTGTGCACAACAGATGTTAAACTCTTAAGAATAGCTCTAGATTGATCCAGAGGTTTTTTCCCTTGCCAATTGGCGTGGCGCGCTTACATTGTTTTTCTTAAATGGGTCCCCAATCTTCCCTCTAATTTATAAGTGTAAATGTGTAGAACCAAATGGTCCCGTGGTGTATAACCTGTCAAAATGGAATTGGTGTGGAGAGAGAAATGATAAAAGCACATCTGTGATTGGTCCGGTAATGGTGTGCTCCATATTAACTCTCCCTTTCCCAACCAACCTTTTTCAAATGGTCTCTTTCAGGTCCTGGTTGACACAAAGAGGTGCAATGCAGTTCCTCTGGTGTCAAAAACTGTTTTTTCTGGCTTCTGTTAACAAGGTTTGGAATAAGGCCGTTAAGGGTTGCAAATTTCCATTGGATATGCATACTGCAGGTCTAGGGTGTGAATGAACAAGGTAGTGTGAAAAACAATTTGGCTCCAATAATTAGATCAGTTTTGTTTTGCTACATCTGGGGTTGAGACCAGACAAAGGCCTAATTTGCACATCCAAGTAATCTGCCCATCAGGTTAATGGGGCATTTGGTCCATCTGCACATTTAAGTAGGATGGTAATGGTATCTGTAACTATTTTGACCTGATGAACATACACATCTTTTTTTTTTTTCTTTTTTTTTTTTTTTAGTTCTTTCATAACTAGTGTTAGTGTTCAAACACAATTTGTAGCGATGTGTATAACCTATACACTCTGTATGTGTGTGATGTAGTGCAGTACCTTTCTCAGATTTCACAAGTTGGTTAAGCTTGTCAGCAAGGATCCATTCCCCTACTACCACCCCTGATCATCCTCAGTCTATGATTGTTTGCTGGAGTTGATGATGTTCTTGTGGGACAGTTGCGTACCCAATGTCCATGTTGGCGACAATGATAGCAGACGTCACTGGGAACTTTTCATCCTGAGTTCCTGTGTCCTTTCTTTTTGTGTCCCATGACTGGGTCCGTACCATGTTTCCAGGACTGTGTTGATGTTGGTAGTCCATACACAGAAAAACCATTGTTGTACCTTCTGGTCTTAGACCACTTCAACCATGGGCATGTTGAAGGCTATATCATCTTGATTGGGTATGATAATAGTCTGTGTGCAGTTGTAGAAGAGGGGTCTGGAGAGTTTTTGTGGTTTTGAACAGATGCTATCAGATGAGCTGCTACTACCTGAACGTTGTTTTTTGTTGTTGTCATGCTGGAGGAGTCGGTTTCCTCTTTTGTTGGGTGTTGTAGAGTTGTATGGTAGTGGAGCTGAAGGATGAGAGGGTGAGGTTGCCGTTGGGTCTGGATCCAGCTTCAAAGCTGCCAACTGTGGAAACAAAGAAGAAGAGATCTGCGAGTCTGGTGTTCTTTCTGTGTGTGAATTTTGCTTTTCATTGGTTTCAACTGTTTTACATGGAAAGGGTAGTTGTTTCTGCATTATTTCCCTGTTTCTTGCTTCTGCTTCCCCTTTCCACATCTGTAAACATTGTTTTTGACCTTCCATAATTTCTATTTTTTTTTTCTTTTTCCTTCTCATTTCTAGTTCTTTCTCCTTCAATTTTTTCTCTAATAGTAAGATATTTTTTAAACTGAGAGATCCCCCTATTGGGAATCCAAACTCAGTTGCCCAGAAATTTAAATATTTTAAGGTTTTGTCACCAAAAACTTCCTTCTCATGATATCCACAATTGGGACCGTCTGGAGGTCCAATCTCAACTAGAGTTTCTTACTCCCATTTTAGATGTGGAGGTCGTGTACACGAACTAGGTTAATTACAAATACAAACGTTCTTTGTAAGGATCACTTGTTTGTTTTCGGCACAAGCGATAAAAGCATTAAATACAATGCAGATGCCTCTGTAAGGATCACTTAGTTTGCGGCACAAGTGATTAAAGCATTTACAGACGTCTCTGCAAAAATCGCTTAGTTTGCAGCACAAGCGACGAAAGCATTTTAACAAAATCAGCCCATCCACCATAGACATATATATATGTCTTATGGTCATTACTGTAAGGATCGCTTAGTTTACTGCACAAGCGATAAAAGCATAGAAAACCATCCGTTGATTGTGGGATAAACATGAGAAATCAAAAGGTTACTGTCTAATTAAACCCAAATTTTTAAGAGAAAGATAATTTAAAGGGTCAATATTTCAGTGCTCGCTCAGATGAATTTCATAGAGTTACGTTCTTGGAATCCCAGCGGCAACGAATCTGGGGGCGACCAAGTCCACGGTCAGTCCTCCCTCTCAGAAGAGAATTGAGGTTTTGGAGGCTAGGTTTTTCTCTCCCAGGATTGGCCTGTTGCTGTCCGCGTTCCGTCCCAGACGACTGCACAAGGGATCCCGGACGAGCCCCCAAATTGTCGTGGAAATTCTCTGTTGCTGGTGAAGAATGAAATAGGAAAGCAGGGGGTAGGGACGTCACAAGTGATTAAAACAAAGGAATATTCAAATTTACCATTACAAGGTCCATGTTCCCTTCTATTGACCTCTAGTATTACAGCTGTAGTGTTGACCAGAGGTCCATGTGTGTTCCCTATTGACCTCTAATATTAATAGGCTGTAGTGTTGACCAGAGGTTCCATGTGTTGTCCTTTCTTATTGACCTCTAGTATTATAGCTGTAAGTGTTGACCAGAGGTCCATGTGTTTCCTTCTATTGGACCTATCTTAGTAATTATAGCTGTAGTGTTGACCAGAGGTCCATGTGTTCCCTTCTATTGACCTCTAGTATTATAGCTGTAGTGTTGACCAGAGGTCCATGTGTTCCCTATTGACCTCTAGTATTATAGCTGTAGTGTTGACCAGAGGTCCATGTGTTCTATTGACCTCTAGTATTTATAGACTAGTAGTGTTGACCAGGAAGAGTCCATGTGTTCCTTCTATTGACCTCTAGTAATTATAGCTGTTAGTGTTTGACCCAGAGGTCCATGTGTTCCCTTCTATTGACCTCTAGTATTATAGCTGTAGTGTTGACCAGAGGTCCATGTGTTCCCTATTGACCTCTAGTATTATAGCTGTAGTGTTGACCAGAGGTCCATGTGTATTGACCTCTAGTATTATAGCTGTAGTGTTGACCAGAGGTCCATGTGTTCCCTTCTATTGACCTCTAGTATTATAGCTGTAGTGTTGACCAAAGGTCCATGTGTTCCCTTGTGTGTTCCCTATTGACCTCTAGTATTATAGCTGTAGTGATGACCAGAGGTCTATGTGTCCCTTCTATTGACCTCTAGTATTACAGCTGTAGTGTTGACCAGAGGTCCATGTGTCCCTTCTATTGACCTCTAGTATTACAGCTGTAGTGTTGACCAGAGGTCCATGTAGTTTCCCTAATTGACCTCTAGTATTTACAGCTGTTGTGTTTGACCAGAGGTCCATGTGTTCCTATTGACCTCTCAGTATTATAAGCTGTAGTGTTTGACCAGAGGTCCATGTGTTCTATTGAACCTCTAGTATTACAGCTGTAGTGTTGACCCAGTGGTCCATGTTGTTCCTTCTATTGTACCTCTAGTATTAACAGCTGTAAGTGTTGACCAGAGGTCCATGGGGTCCGCGGGGGGGGAAGCTTCTGGGATGGCGTGGCCCCCACCTCTAGTATTACAGCTGTAGTGTTGGACCAGAGGTCCATGTGTTCCTTCTATTAACCCTTCTTAGTATTAACAGCTGTAGTGTTGGACCAGAGGTCCATGTGTGTCCTTTCTATTGACCTCTAGTATTACAGCTGTAGTGTTGACCAGATGTCCCATGTGTTCCTTCCTATTAACCCTCTAGGTATTACAGCTGTAGTGTTGTACCAGGAGGTCCATGTGTTCCTTCTATTGACCTCTTAGTAATTGGGACAGCTGTAGTGTTGAACTAGAAGGTCCATGTGTCTCCCTATTGACCTCTAGTATTACAGCTGGTAGTGTTTTTGAGACCAGAGGTCCATGTGTATTGACCTCTAGTATTACAGCTGTAGTGTTGACCAGAGGTCCATGTGTATTGACCTCTAGTATTATAGCTGTAGTGTTGACCAGAGGTCCATGTGTATTGACCTCTAGTATTACAGCTGTAGTGTTGACCAGAGGTCCATGTGTTCCCTTCTATTGACCTCTAGTATTACAGCTGTAGTGTTGACCAGAGGTCCATGTGTTCCCTTCTATTGACCTCTAGTATTACAGCTGTAGTGTTGACCAGAGGTCCATGTTCCTTCTATTGACCTCTAGTATTACAGCTGTAGTGTTGACCAGAGGTCCATGTGTTCTATTGACCTCTAGTATTACAGCTGTAGTGTTGACCAGAGGTCCATGTGTTCTTTTCTATTGACCTCTAGTATTACAGCTGTAGTGTTGACCAGAGGTCCATGTGTTCTTTTCTATTGACCTCTAGTATTACAGCTGTAGTGTTGACCAGAGGTCCATGTGTTCTTTTCTATTGACCTCTAGTATTATAACTGTAGTGTTGACCAGAGGTCCATGTGTTCCCTTGTGTGTTCCCTATTGACCTCTAGTATTATAGCTGTAGTGTTGACCAGAGGTCCATGTGTTCCCTTGTGTGTTCCCTATTGACCTCTAGTATTATAGCTGTAGTGTTGACCAGAGGTCCATGTGTTCTATTGACCTCTAGTATTACAGCTGTAGTGTTGACCAGAGGTCCATGTGTTCTATTGACCTCTAGTATTATAGCTGTAGTGTTGACCAGAGGTCCATGTGTTTCCCCATTCTATTTGACCCTCTAGTATTACAGCTGTTAGTGATTTGAACCAGAGGTCCATGTGTTCCCTTCTATTGACCTCTAGTATTACAGCTGTAGTGTTGACCAGAGGTCCATGTGTTCCCTTCTATTGACCTCTAGTATTACAGCTGTAGTGTTGACCAGAGGTCCATGTGTTCCTTCTATTGACCTCTAGTATATACAGCTGGTAGTGTTGACAGAGGTCCATGTGTTCTATTGACCTCTAGTATTACAGCTGTAGTGTTGACCAGAGTGTCCATGTGTTACCTTCTATTTGACCTCTAAGTATTACAGCTGTAGTGTTGACCAGAGGGTCCATGTGTTCTTTTCTATTGACCCCTCTAGTATTATAACTGTAGTTGTTGACCCAGAGGTCCATGAGTTCCCTTGTGTGTTCCCTATTTGACCTCTAGTATTATAGCTGAAGTGTTGACCAGAGGTCCATGTGTTTCTATTGTTGACCTCTAGTATTACAGCTGTAGTGTTGACCAGAGGTCCATGTGTTCCTATTTGACCTCTAGTAATTATAGCTGTAAGTGTTGACCTTGAGGTCCATGTGTTTCCCTATTGACCTCTAGTATTATAGCTGTAGTGTTGAACCAGAGGTCCATGTGTTTCCTATTGACCTCTAGTATTACAGCTGTAGTGTTGACCAGAGGTCCATGTGTACTATTGTCTCTCTAGTATTATGAGCTGTAGTGTTGACGCAGAGGTCCATAGTGTGTCCCTTCTATTGACCTCTAGTATTATAGCTGTGGTGTTGACCAGAGGTCCATGTGTTCTATTGAACCTCTCGTATTATAGCTGGAGTGTTGACCTAGATGGGTCCTTAGTGTTCTATTTGACCGCTAGTAGTTATAGCTGTAGTGTTGGGACCAGGAGGTTCCATGTGTTTTCCTGTCTAGTGACCACTAGTATTACAGCGCTGTAGTGTTGAGCCAGAGGTCCCATGTGTTCCCTGCTATGTGACGTGTAGTAGTTCAAGTTTGTTATCAGATGAGGCTGCGTGGAACCTCTGAGCTCTGTCGTGTTGGGTGTCATGTGTTTATTATTCCAAGCGGAGAAGCGTCGTCACCCACCCAAACCTGCTTGCTGCAGCTCATGTATAAATTCACTAGGAGACGTGGTCAATAATCTCCAGAGAGCAGCTGCGTTATCTGATCTGATCTGGTCGTGATTGAGCTGTGAACAAGACTGCTGGAACAACCAGAGCTTGAGTTTACGACAATCTGGAGGACTAAACCCTAAAGGACAGGACTGGATGAAGACCTAAGGCCCAATCCCATTTCACCCCTTGGGCCCTACCACTTACCCCTACCACCCCGTTTTAGCGCGTTCACGTGTAGGGGTAGGGGTGTCCCCAATCCCCGTTAGGACGAGAGGGGTAGGTGGAAGTGGTAGGGCTACATACCCCCTCCAAAACGGAGATTTTTCAGAGGCACACTCCAAACGGAGGGGTATGACAAGTTTTCCCAGAATGGCAATCTTGCAGGCAAGCCGGCAGCGGTGGCGGTAAAAAACGAAAAGCTGTTTTATTTCTTGCTGTGCACTGTTATTACAATCACTTTCTTAAGTTTTTTTAATAATTTTTTTTCTTGGCGAGAAAGTAATCTGTTTAGGTCCCAAATGTGCGGTTTAGTTTACCCCCAAAATGACGGCTGGTTATGAAGTTTGCTCCGACGATTTTATGGGAGAAGGTTGAAGCTCCAGAGGAGCGGCTCCTCACAGATGGCAGCAGCCGGTCTGCCAGCGCTGGGGGCCTCCACAGGACAAAAATTACGTCCTCATCCCAGTCCCCGCCGGGAGAGGAAGGCGGTCGTTAATTAAACTTATTCCCACGGGTTTTGAGATGGTTTATACCCACTAGCATGTTTACATTCTTTTTTAGCCATTTAAAATGTTGGTCTAATTGATTGAAATCTGGACAATTGTGGGCAGTAAGCACTAGTTTATTTGGGATGAAAAAGTGAAGCTTCATGTGTGTATCGAGACAGAGGAGCAGGCCCGCCCCCCCCAAAAAAAAGCCTGCCTCGGGCTCTGTACGTACAGGAAATCACCCACATTTACATCAGTAAATAAATGTTTTACAATGAACCGATCAGTCTGCATTAAGTTTTATCTTATTTTATTTAAGTTATATGGTCCCTCGCTATTTGATTTCTGGCAAAAGCCCTCGCCGCATCAGCCTGACGTAAAAGCCAGTGAGACTACGTGATTACGTTATGTGATTGTTGGAAGGGGGGTCCCAATTCGGAGGGGTTGACTTATCTACCCCTAAACCCCTTGTAGCTCCGTTTCAAGGGGCGAGGGGCAAGGGTTAGGGGTAGGGGGAAGGTGGCAGGGGTAAAAGGGAAGAGAACTGGGATTGGGCCTAACCACCTTGTTGTCCATCTGATTGGTCC
>NW_028220121.1:0-37282 GCF_045865225.1 Trachurus japonicus | reverse complement strand
TTAACATGGGGGTCTATAGACCATTTCTATGTTTATAAACATTGATGACGTATGTTGTGGGCGGGGCTTCACTGGTGGCAGAACGTGACAGCTGATCTGGTGTCAACAGTGGAAAGCCGCATCAAGAGCGATCAAATCAGAGGAAGATGGATCATACAGAGGCCTTCTCTGATTATTTTAATGTTTTGTCAACAGAAAACAGGTTGTCATACCTGAGTAGGCTAAGTTAACGATTAGCAACGGAGTGTGTTGTGTGTTACGGACCGACGTAGGCTACTGCCTAGGGACACAAAATGCTGCGTGGGCGATCATCAACAAGTCCATCAACTACGGTATGACAGCAAACTGTAGCCTACTTGTATGGCTGTATATTACAGTTTATTTAACGGATCCATGTCTGTTATTTCTGTATTAGTCAGACCGTTGTTAGGCTATATATCACAGACCGTTGCTAGGGACACCGCTCATGACCCGATGTGTGTAAAAATGAATGAATGAATGTCAAAATAAATGAATAAGAGGGTGAACGTGTACACGTGTTAACGTTTACACTGAATGAAACAGTAAATGTTTAATAAAAATCCCTAAACGATGCACGCAATATCTACATATAGTTTATACACTGACTGATAAGAGTATTTTTTCCGTCGAAAAAAGTTGTAAAGGACGGGTCGTCTTATACTCGGGGTCTAGATATTGTAGCCTACATGTGCAAATCAGCGGGTGACACCAAACAACGTCTGTCCAAGCAAGTCAGAGCTTTTATTTCTCTCACACTCACACACCAGTGACCTAGAGATGCAGCCATCTGAGGGGACGCGCGTGTGTTGCTGCTTCTCCACTACACAGTTACAGCTCGGCTCTACTCCACTCGGTTTAGGTCCTAGTTTAAATCACAGCTGAGTTCTTTATAGTTCCTCCTCAGCACCCCAATTTCCACCGGGTCCGTCAGCGCGGCGGTCACCGCTGATCACTCCTCTAATCAGCATGTCACCAGTCTCGCCGCGGCACGACTCTCTTTTTTCTCTCCTTTCGTCAGCTCCAAACTCACTGTTCTGCACCGCGATTACCAAAATTAAATAAAATTCACCCTCTAATGTGGCTCATCATCACAGCTTAGGGTCGTGCTGCAGCCAAGCAGCTGCTGCTTTTTAAAGTTGAGCTGTATGTCAGGACCTATGGTCAGGACGTGTATTTGTTGCTTACTTCCGGTATTTTTCTGCCACCAGTACGTCACTGTGACGTCGACGCCGAAGTGGTCTATGGAGAATGCTCCCTTCTGGTACCAGCCCCCAGAGGAAGAAGAGGGGATTGCAGTTTTTTGAACGCGGAAGTGAACTTCAGTCAGTCGGGCGTACTGGCGCTGGATTGCCTGATAGACAATGAAACATTGAAGAATGTGTTTTTTTTAATGAAGATATGGAGACTTGTCTTAAGGCGAGACACCCCAGGTGAATAGGGTAAAAAATTTAACTAACAGCTATTGCCATGAAACTTTCTATGTTTATTACTTAGATTGAGACAATTATTTTTTGTATTACATGTTTTCTTAAATATTATGCTTACATATGGAAATTAGACATTATATAATTAAATATGCGTGAATTTGTGTACATTTCCAGACCCGAAATCTGAAGATTGGATAAAGCCACTTTCAAAATTCTTGTTTTATTTTGTTGACATATTAAAGTCAAAAGTTTTTACAGAGGGGATTTTGGATATCTCTTTTTATCACTTTGTAAATGAGAAAATACTGTCACCAGCCCTAAAAAAATCAAATTTCGCCCTGTTTTTAGGTATAAATTGTTGTATAAATGAGGCTGTGAATGATATATCAACAATCCCCTCTGTAAAAACCTTCAGAATATAGGCGGGAATACAACTGGAAGGTTTGGTGTCTGTAAGTGCTGCTGAACTGGAGATTTCGGGTCCAGAGTATAAGAAAAAGCTCATTTTGAGAAAACGGCCGTTAAAGATTCTATTGCAAAAATTCCACAAATTGGCTCTATGCACAGCTCTACTTCCTGAACTTCAGGCAGCTCCTTTGTTTCCTGTGTTACATTATTGGACAAACTGATTAATCCAGGTGTGTCTGACCAATGTGACTACTCAGACACACCTGGATTAATCAGTTTGTCAGTAAATAAAAGAGCTGCCTTGAATTTAGAAAGCAGTGGAGCTGTGCATAGAGCCCATTGTTACTGGAAACAAGAGTGTCTGGCCACTGTGAATTTTAAGGTGTGTGGGCCAGTAGGTCAGAGAAAAAAATAAAAATAAGAAACACTTTAGGTGTAGCCTAGTTGGGCTCACCTGTAATATGACAACCAATGTTTTCAGTTTCTCTCTGTCTGGCTAAAAATCATATCTGGCCCATGTCAGTGTCACATCCGTTTCACCTCTGTCACTGAGAAGTAAACTACTGCACAACACGTGATTCTGAGGATCGATGTTCATTTTAAGCCCTGTACCAGCGCAGGGACATATTAAATCTCCGATCAGTTCATTCACGCCTAGGATCCACTAGCGTCAATGCGATTTCTTGCCGGACGCGACGCCTCCAAAAAAACGACGCTTCGGTAGGCAGGAACACAGACCGGCGAGTTAACGGACAGTGGACAAGCAGACCCCCGCCCCCCCGAGCTGTTCTCTATCTCGCTCCCCATTGGACAGTGACCCTGCGTCGGACGCGTTCATTTGCATAAAGTTGAGCTCCGGTCAACTTTTGGACGCGCCGCAACTGCTCGAACGGACGCGCCGCGTACCCAGAATGCTTTGCGGGCGCGTCATTAATGGTTCGACGCGTCCCATAGAAAATGAACTGGCAGCCGCGTCGCGGCGGACGAAACGAACGCCAGTGGATCCCAGGCGTCAGACGTCTGATGTGTAAAAAAAAAAAAAAAAAGCCACCGCTGTGTATCGCGCTGGTCTCCGGCGGCAAACACTCGTTTTTTTACGGGTGACAGCTTCCGCGATGACGCACTTTGTAAAGGGATCTTATCGCTCGGTGAGTTTCTGTGCTGTGTCTTTTGTTGTCTAGCAAGTGAGAGTTGCTGTTTTATTTTACGTGAGGATTTAAATCGATTTCCTTTCCCCGTTTTTAAAAGTCCCTCCGCTGTTCAGAGCGCATCACGTGATGCTTCTAAACGAATCACGCTGTCGGAAAACGACACCAGCCAATGAGACCCTCCCTCGTACTTTTACGATTCGTTGCAGGTACAAAGGAAATGACCATTTTTGGAACCGACACATTAGTGCAGGAGAGAGATAGAGAGAGAGAGAGAGAGAGAGAGAGAGCTTCACAGCGATACCTGATATGACAGGAGTCTGAACAGACGCGGCTCGCTCCACGATAGAACGCTCAGTTCTGGTGAATTTAGGAGAAATCTACAGGCGACACCAGTCAAAGTGAAGTAAAATAAACACCCATAATGTGTATTTTAGACTATTTTTTTGTATTAGTCTGAAAGAAGACATGTTATGGAAGCAAAATAGCCCAAAATCTCAAAATTGATAAGTGCATGAAAAAACAATGTTTTTGCCTGCCGTGTCTCGCCTGTTGTCTCGCCTGTTGCTGTCCAATCCTGGTCTCAGTGCTGTGAGATACCAGTGGAAACACTGGTATGACTGTCTCTTTTAAATTTGTATGTGTGTTTGTTTGTCTTTTTAAAATGGACCTTGAGATTAATAATACAAGTCTATCTTTCAATACAGAACAAACACTCTTCATTTTATCAGAAGCTATTTGACTCATAGGCAAAAATAAATAAATAAATACATTAATTAATAATAATAATAATAATATGCCCATATTGCCCTATGGCCAGTCTGTCACTGAATACAATCATTATTTTGAAAATACCTCTTGTCCATCCTGCAAAGCAAGTGCTTGGATAAAGATGCACTGATGAGGGAGTCTAGTTGCTCGCCTTGTGCGTGCTGTAAGTAGTTTGTAGATCAACAGACCCAGAGTTGCCAGCATCAACAGCATTTTTGTTGTCAGGGTAACGTGAAGTGCTGTTCCAATTCTATTTATAAGATCCTGGACCCTCACAGGCTCTCACACTCAAGCTGTGTCCCAATTCAGGGTCTGCATCCTTCGGAGGGTGGATTTGAAGGCCGATTACGTCACAGCGCTGCGTGAAGGCTGTCTTGTCCCAATTCGTCTAAATTGGAAGGCTCCTCCAAATGCGTCCTCCTTTCCCCTGCATTCGGAGGATGCACCGCTACCATCCTTCGCGGCCTCCCGTATCCCAAGATGCTTTGCTGCACCGTTGTTGTTATTAGCAACCTAGCCGCTAGCTATCGAACGGTAGCAGCTCTGTGCTGTAGCCACGGTAACCCGGCTCGGAGACTTGGAGGTGTGGCTGCCCGCTGAGCTGAGCTGAGCTGAGCTCTGCTCTGGCTGCACAGGTGAGGAGCGGAGGCAAAGCATCTGAGTGTGACAACTTTTAATAAGAAAACGATGAAAACACATTACTCTGCTCTTTATTCTCTATTCACTTAATAGCCTGAAGCCCCCCCCCCCCCCTGGCTGCTGTTCAATGGTTTGTTTATTAGTATATCAATGATAACTGCCCTTGTATTGATTCTACTTCTTTAAAAAAAAAAGAAGAAAAAGTGAGGGGCGGAGGAGCGGTAGAGCCGTTGCAAGCACCACTTTTAAATGTTTAATGTTCGGCCGTTGTTTACGTTAGGCCGTTGTTTACGTTGGGATCAGGATTGCTCTGAAGGCTAGACCGTCCCATTTACCGACCGTTGATGCGGCCCCTGGAGGAGCCTCCGAAGCCGTTGCCTCCGGAGACCGCGTAGGCTGGGTCCTCCGAAGGCTGCAGCCCCTGAATTGTGACACAGCTTCAGTCACTTACAGCTGACGTCAATTAAGTCAATGAGGGTTCAGGCAAGGCAAGGCAAGGCAATTTTATTTGTATAGCCCGTTTTTACAAACAGTTTGTCTCAAAGGGCTTTACATGGCATCGTAACAACATCCTCTGTCCTTAGACCTTCACATCGACTGAGGAAAAACTCCATGAAAACCCTTTTAACAGGGAAAAATCGGAGAAAGCTCAGGGTGAGCAACAGAGGAGGGATCCCTCACCCAGGACGGACAGACGTGCAATAGATGTTGTTACAGACAAGAAAACAGTTTACAGTTTGTCACAGAATGTGCGAAATATGGAAATGTTAGCAGGAGTTGATGAAGGCAGTCTCTGGTGAGGGGGGGGGCGGGGGTCAGGGAGAGCCGGTCAGCTCGATGGGAGGACTGGGTGGTAGACTGGTCCATGGGAAGGGAGGGGAGGCCGGTCTAACAGCAGGGGAAGGGGTGGGAGGGGGGCGATGCAGGCGGCGGCTGGTGCAGAGAGATGGAGCTCCGGTGGATCTGCGGAAACACAGAGAGAGTGAGAGACACCAAGGCCAAACTACAAAGTACAACAGAAATGACAGTTCAAAAATATACTGAGGGGAGGGGAGGGGAGGGGAGGGGAGGGGAGGGGAGAGGAGAGGAGAGGAGGGGAGAGGAGAGGAGAGGGGAGGGGAGGGGAGGGGAGGGGAGGGGAGGGGAGGGGAGGGGAGGGGAGGGGAGGGGAGGGGAGGGGAGGGGAGGGGAGGGGAGGGGAGAGGAGAGGAGAGGAGAGGAGAGGAGAGGAGAGGGCTCTGTGTAACCAGATGTGTCCCCAGCAGTCTAAGCCTATAGCAGCGTAGCTATAAAATGGTTCAGAGCTACCTGAACCAGCCCTAACTAAAAGCTCTGTCATAAAGGAAGGTCTTAAGTCTAGACTTAAATGTAGTTAGAGTGTCTGCCTCTTTGACCCATGGAGAGAGCTGGTTCCACAGTAAAGGAGCCCGGTAACTGAAGGCTCTACCTCCCAGTCTGTTTTTAGAGATACTGGGAGTCACTAACAGACCTGCATTCTGGGAGCGGAGTGCTCTGGTAGGACAGTAAGGAATGATTAGTTCTTTCAGATAGGTTGGAGCTTTATCATTAAGAGCCTTATAAGTCAGCAGAAGGATTTTGAAGTCTATTCTAAATCCTACAGGAAGCCAGTGGAGAGAAGCTAAGGTGGGAGAGATGTGCTCTCTCTTCCTAACTCCTGTCAAAACCCTTGCTGCGGCATTCTGGACCAGCTGGAGACTCTTTAGAGAGTTTTTCGGACATCCTGACAGGAGAGAGTTGCAGTAGTCTAGCCTAGAAGTGATAAATGCATGTACTAGTTTCTCAGCATCACTCTGGGAGAGGATATTCCTAATCTTAGTGATACTGCGCAGATGGAAGAAGGCGGTCCTAGTCACGTGCTTTATGTGGGAGCTAAAGGAAAGGTCCTGGTCAAAAATGACTCCAAGGTTCCTCGCGGTAGTACTCGGGGTCAGGGTGATGCCATCTAGAGTGAGAAAAGAGCCTCCAAGGTTGTCTATTATATACGACGGAGTATTAGGGCCACATTTAAGAAAAAAAAAAAGTCACAAACTTCGAGAATAAAGTCGTAATTTACGAGAACAAAGTCATATTACGAGAATTAAGTCGTAATTTATGAGAATAAAGTCGTAATTTATGAGAATAAAGTCGTAATTTACGAGAATAAAGTCGTAATTTACGAGAATAAAGTCATAATATTACGAGAATAAAGTCGTAATTTATGAGAAAAAAGTCGAAGTAAAACGGAAGTAGGTCGAGACGAGAAAAGGTGATATACCACAGTGAGCAGGGTTGCTGTCGGCTAAACGTTTATTAACTCTTTGACTGCCAGCCATTCTCACAGCAGCTTCCTCCAGCTTGCCAGGCATTTTCCAGCTTTTTGACTGATTTTCATAGACCCACCATATATTATGTACTGTTACTACATACACATTCAACCCATCAAAGGAAAGATGAGGGTCTCTAGTTTCCAGCAAAAAAAACTGTTTGTTTCTATCTTGTTCCAGTCTTGTGGAATTGGCGGTTGAATATAGGTTACTTTAGCCCAAAATGCCATTTTGGCACCAAAATCTTGAGAAAAAGAGGTTTTTGTGTCGGCTGTCATTTTCAGGTGAACCAGTACAATTGGCTCCTTTATATTTTGCTTTAGTGATGCCTCAACATCTGTACAGTTGTTCTCTTGTAAACAACAACTAAATCAACACTGACAAATGACTTTTGATGACAAAAGACAAAACATTTAGCTACTGACACACACTACTGCAGCCTCTTTTCTTTCTTTTCTTTGAGTTACAACTTTTTCTTTCCTTTTTTTAGTGTGTGTGGTGGGTGCGTGACGTGTGCGTGTGTCTGTGTGTGTGCGTGCGTGTGTGTATGTGTGTGTGTGTGTGTGCGCGTGTGCACGGATCAGTTCGACAGGTTTTTGTAGCCGAAACACGGCGCTTTAGATCAGATCCAGCTTCCTCTGGTCAGCAGGCAGCGGTCTCACTCTCTGTCTCTCACGCACATCTACACACACACACACACAGCCGACAGCTCTGGCTGACGTGCCCCCCTGAACTCACAACCACAGACAGTCTCTGTACGCTCACAACCACAGACACTCCCACCATCTTTAGCTCTCCTCGTCACGTTCCCCGGCGCCGTCCGCTCCTCATCCACACTAGATCGGGGATTTTCAAGCTGCTATCTGAGTGATTTCTCGCAAAATCTGGCGACTTTCCAAACGCTCTTGATGACTAACGACGAGCGATCAACGGGGTTGTTGTTACTAACGTTTGTGCTTTGTATCATGGAGCTGCCGAGCCGCCATGAGCCCCGCCGCCGCCCCCTAAGCTCTCACCGGCGGCCAGAGTGTCACGGAGCGGCGCCGCTGCAGTCAGACACCCACACCGCTCCGTGAGGGGGGAAAAACACGCTATAGTTTTTATATCTCTCAATCCAAATGTGTTTTTCTGCACTTTATTTTGATGATACAAGTCTGATCTTCACAGAGGAGTAGGGCAAGACATTCAACATGGCGTTGCCATTAAAAAAACGCTAAGACGAGTTATCTCGTCTTTGGCAGACTACGCTTGGATTCGCTAAGACGAGATAACTCGTCTTTGGCAGTCAAAGAGTTAAACTGTTCTGCTCACCGAGCAATCTAGGTTTTAGTTAACCTAGGTTAACGTTCGTTACATGTTGTTTAAGAGGTCGTACAGAAAATGTATTGATCTGTTGTGATCAAAGCAAGTGTTAGGGCGACTATGGATGGAACAATTAATGGTCGCCGAGAGACTAAGCGAGGGAAGTGTTTTTACTTGCCGGACGTGCTTCAACAATAAAAACTAAGCTCCAGAGGTTATGTCGATTCACAAAGTTTATTAAGCTAAAAACATAGCAGTGAAACAACCCCACATAAGCCTAAAAACGTTCAAAACAGTGTAAATTAGCGGTCAGCAAAAAGTAGGACCTTCCCCCCTCACCCTCTCAGTTCATTCATTCACAGGTGAAGAACAGCTGATTTTACTGATTCCTCTGACTCTGAGGTAGGAAATAGAGCCACTAGTTTAAATGTTACTTTAAATCAATTATATGTAGTGACCAGGTTGCAATTGTTTGCCGCAGCTCTCCTCTCCCTCTCTCCCCCGGTCTTACTGGTGTCTGCATCTACTAATGAATGAATGGAGGTATGTTGTGAACTGTTGATGCCTGATCTGATGTGGAGTGGTACTAACAAATGAAATTCTGTCCTTCCTATAGTCCTCCAATGTGGGTACTCATTAGCTGGTACCTGGGTTAGCCGGTGCACCTTTTTATTAAGGTAGGCTATGTGATTTTGACCTGTAAGCAGATGAATTGAAATGCATGTTTGGTTTTATTATAATTATTAACTGACCTTTCTTGAATTTATAGGTCATTGTCAGCTGCTGTTTTGCCTTGCTTTCAGTGTTGCCTTCATTGTTGATTCTTGTTAGTCTGGACCAACTGGTGTTTTTGTTGCTTGTGTTAATGTTTGTTTTGCTTTATTTCTTTTAGTGGCATTAGTCGGCTTACAGCGGAGGCTAGTCACGATAGAGTGGTTCCCTTCACCGGTTGTAGTGTTAAAGCGCACCGGGACACAGTTGCAGTGTGCACCATTTGCAGTGATTTGCCGTGAGCACGCGTGGTGGGTAAGTTGTTGCACCTCTAGAACACATCCTTAGGTAGGCTGCCTCCCTGTAGTTGGCTTCTGTCCACTCCTTTTTGTTAATTTCAGAATAAGTGTCACCAAAATAGTCATTTTAGTGTTTTTATAAAAGAATCCCCTGTTAATAAAAATTGTTATACTTTCATAATTTGATTCACCTTTTTTGTGCCACTAATCCCCTTCCTTACAGATATCTCCAGTTATTAATTAATTCAATTGAAATAAATAAATTTGGCTTTATTTGGAAACTACGTCTCTGTCTTGTCTTAGTATACGAACTTGTGTTGTCTGTTAAAGTATTGAGGTCTTATTCAGAATTTCATAAGATATTTCCTGGGGTGAAACTCCCCAGGTGGCGTTGTCTGGGTCAGGTTCTGGTGGCCTCCAGCCACACATTCACCTCGCCACACTGATGTGCCAAAAGATTATGTATCTCCTTGTTTGTGAAACCTATCCTAAAGTACAACTCCACAAAATCCTCCACGGCCCCCATTTTACCAACTGTCTTCCTCTAAAACAACAGGTTAGAATATTATGACTTTTTTCTCATAAATTACGACTTCATTCTCATAAATTACGACTTTATTCTCGAAGTTTGTGACTTTTTTTTTTCTTAAATGTGGCCCTCATACTCCGTCGTAGTAATATGACTTTTAAACTGAATTAAAAATAAAACAAGCTTAAGTAAAGTAGCCTACTCAAATGTACTTTGTTACTTCCCATTTAAAGTGAAAAAAGAAAAAGCAATCTCTACATAGTTCGACTTAAATTCTGTGTTCATTTTTTACAAATGAAATTAATAAATTAAATTGGAAAAACATCTTTTTTGATCTTCATGAACACTTTTTAGTTTAACACAAAAAAGTAAGTAAAAACATTGTTTCCACTTGTATAGACAATTTAAACTGCTGGCTCTTGGAACAACAGCTCCAGTGACACATCGACACGAAATTGCGAAATATTCGCGGCCAAATATTTCGCATCAAAACCATTCACACCGGCGGCGACGCGAATATGCGACAATTAGATTCCAAAGTTTCGCTTTGCGACGGGTGGTTCCTCGCCTCCACGTCATGTCTTTAATCTGTTAATTATCCCTCATGTATTCGCTACGTTATGCCGCTGTCGTCTTGTTTCCAACTTCACTCAACACAGCAGCTCACTGTCTGATCACTGATCAATATCTGATATGAACACACTATTGCTATTTCTCCTCCTCCTCTCCTCTTTCCACTTACACCCCCCCCCTCCTCCTCCTCTCCTCTCCTCTCCTCCTCTCTTCTTCTCCTCCTCTCCTCTCCTCCGAGACACAGGTTATTTATTTTTTACATTAGCGGCCAAGCACGTGTCCATGCGCCCGCATGTCCGTGTGTGTGTGCGTGTGTCTGTGTGTACGTGCCCAGAGAGACGGCAGGTGGAGGGGCTGACTGGCAGAGATCAGAGCAAAGACGGTGAAACAACTTATTTTTCCTGTGAGAGACTGTGCGGCCACCGTCTGTTATGGGAAACAGCTGTCTGTGTTCTGACGTGGCGGCTGTGACGTACCTCCTTTTCACGGCACATGATTGGTTGATGCGTTTATTCGCCGGGCGAAAGCTCAGAAAAATCGACCTCGCTCCGAAAAAAGATTATGTCGCATTTTCGCCGCGACACATTCGCGGTCGGTGTGAAAGGACCCTGTTAGGATTGGATGTTATTACATGTTTGACCGCTAGGCGGCAGTACTGGTTAGTAGTCAGCTTACCGTACCATATAACACAATAGAGCAAGACTGCATGGAGCCACATGTATGTTGTTGAGAACATGAGACATTAAACTAAGTTACTTGCTATCAACACGGCCTCATCCTTCAAACACGAACATGACATGGTACCAGGAGTAAACTCGAATGGGCGACATGGATTTAAAACCACCGGAAAGTTTGAAACTGACGGGGAATGTCGACGAGAACTGGCGCACCTTCAAACAGCGGTTTCACCTTTATGTTGCTGCTACGGGACTCGAGGCAAAGCCGGAAGCAAGAAAGGTAGCGCTGCTGCTAACGATAGCAGGGCCACAGGCCATAGAAGTATTTAACACGTTCGTGTTTGACAGTCCTGAAGATAATGAAAAGTTGGATGTAGTGCTTAGCAAGTTTGATACTCACTGTTCTCCGAAGAAGAACGAGACGTACGAGAGGTACGTGTTTCGGTCTCGTATCCAGCGGCAGCATGAGCCTTTTGATAGCTTCCTGACGGACTTGCGGCTAAAGGCGCAGTCCTGCAACTTTGCGACGCTGAGTGACTCCATGGTCCGGGACCAGATCGTCTACAGCGTTGAGGATAAAAAGGTCAGAGAGAGGCTACTACGGGAGATGGAGCTGACGCTGGCAGGAGCCATTAAGATCTGCCAGGCCAGTGAGCTGTCCCAGAGGCACGTGAGGACGTTCAGCGAGATGTCTGCAGTCGCCTCGGCGCAGAGCGACAGCGCGGCAGCGGTTGGAGCAGTGTCGTATCAGCGGAGACGGCGCACACAGACCCGGCCTGCACAGCAGGAGGACGTGATGATAAACTGCAAGCGCTGCGGCTCACAGCACAAGCCCAGACAGTGTCCAGCGTTTGGTAAGCAATGCTCCACTTGCCAAGGCAAGAGTCATTTTGCTAAACAATGCTTCTCCAAACGGAAAAAGGGGAAGAAAGAAAAAACTGTAAACTTAATAGACGAGCCTGATCTAAGTGACACGTTCTTTGTTGGAATGGTGAATTGTGAAAGTGAACAAATAAATAAGCCAGACAATGTAAATGATGTCACTACAGAAGATAAGTGGATAGCTCCTCTAATGATAAATGGGACTGTAGTCACCATGAGATTGGACACTGGTGCCAAAGCAAATCTCATAAGCATGTGTGATGTGAAGGCAATGAAAAATAAGCCACAAATAAAAAGAAAAGAATCTGGACTGAAAGACTACAATGGGCGGCCAATCAAATGTTTGGGCACATGCAGGTTGAGTGTCACAGCTAAAGGAAAAGTGCACCACCTATCCTTCTTTGTTGTGAATGAGGGACGGGAATCACTTCTTGGTGACAGAGCCTGTGAAGAACTGGGGCTTGTGAAAAGAGTGTATCAACTGATATATACTCCAGGTAAACACCTAGTCCTTGCTGATGCCCTATCCAGAGCAACTACAGGCGACAGTGTGAGTGCAACAGACGAAGACATACAGTGTCACGTGAACATGGTGTCGGCTACACTGCCTGTGTCTGACACAAAGTCAAGACAAATAGCTGAGGCTACAGCAACGGATGCTGAGCTACAGCATGTCATGAAGAACATGGATGAGGGATGGCCAGCTGGTTCATGTCCACAATTTTACCATGTCAGAGGTGAGCTTAGTACTGTGGATGGTCTGCTGTTGAAAAAGGGCAGGATTGTTATTCCACGGGCTTTGAGAATGGACATGTTGCACAGGATACATGAAGGCCATCTCGGCATCGAAAAGTGCAAAAGGAGGGCGAGAGACACGGTTTTCTGGCCGGGACTGAACAAAGACATTGAAACACTTATAAGTAAATGTGAAACATGCCAGAAACACAGGAACAAGCAGAGCAAAGAGCCTATGGTGGTAGCTGAGGTGCCAACAGCACCATGGCACAAAGTAGGAATGGACTTGTTTCATCTCAGAGGTAAAGACTATTTAGTGGTAATGGATTACTACTCAAACTTCCCTGAGATGGCGCTACTAACAAGCTCAACATCAACTTGTGTCATAACACATGCTAAATCTATCTTCGCCAGGCATGGCATCCCACACATCGTGGTGAGCGACAATGGCCCCTGCTTCAGCAGCAAAGAATGGCAGAAGTTTGCAGAGCAATATGATTTCAGGCATGTGACGTCAAGCCCACACTATGCACAGTCAAACGGGCAAGCTGAAAAAGGAGTTCACATTCTCAAGCAACTCCTAAAGAAAGCAGCTGACAGTGACTCGGATCCCTATCTGGCTTTATTGAGCTACAGAGCATCACCTCTTCAGTGCGGCCTGTCACCAGCTGAACTGCTGATGAAGAGGAAGCTACGAACAACATTGCCGAGTCATCAAAATGACAAATTAAAGCAAAAGAATCCCTCAAAGATTGAACATAAGCTACGACAACAGAAAATGATGCAAAAGTCATTCTATGACAGAACAACCAAGCATCTCCCTCCACTGTCTACCAACAACACGGTCAGGATTGAGGATGCTGATGGATGGAGTACAAAAGCAACTGTCCTGCAAGAAGTTGCTCCACGATCGTACACGGTGAAAACTGATGATGGACAAATCCTCAGACGCAATCGTCGCAGTCTATTAAAGGCTCCTCAAGGGACTGTTGGTGAGCTCAGTGTAACCTGTGGTGAATCTCAGGTAACTCCCACACCTGCTATGGACTGTAACACTGACTCTCACACACCTACTCCAAGTGAACCTGAGTTAAGAAGGTCCACAAGAGAAATCAGAAAGCCTGATAGACTGAACTTATAAACAAAGACAATTCAATATGCATGATAAAGATGTTGAACAAAATGTATATTGATTGATGTTGTGAATGTGTTCTAAATGGTCTAGTGTTGGCTTAGATATGAGTTATGCAATCTGATATAAACTGTTATACTGCTTATGTGTTGCAGAGTTATGCTGAATGAGAAATGGTTGAAATAACTGACACAGCTAATGTGATGATTCATGTTAATGCATTTTACCTTAGAAAAGGGGGGATGTTATGATTGGATGTTATTACATGTTTGACCGCTAGGCGGCAGTACTGGTTAGTAGTCAGCTTACCGTACCATATAACTGGGTAGAGCAAGACTGCATGAAGCCACATGTATGTTTTTTTTTTTTGAACATTCTGTTTATTGAATTTTTCCATATTCAAAACAAGTGTTTCAGTGACTTATTGTGAACATATTTTTTTCAACCCAAACCCCCCTCCCGTTCCTTCCCCCCGTTTCCCATTACTGGTATACTGTATATCAAAAATGTACTTACAGTTAATACAAATTATAATACAGTAGGATCAAGACATAGAATAGGTACAAAAAATAAAAATAAAAAAAATATATAGAATAAATAAAAATAAATAAATAAATAAAAATAGTGATAATGACAACAAGTAGTAATAAATAGATTAATAATGAGATAGAACAAATGGAGAAAAGTACATAGTTTAAATACATTGCTTAGTAAAAGGAGAAGTTAAACAAAATATAGATAGTTAAATTTCTCAAGTCGGCAACTACGTCTATCTTTGGCGTGACTCTTCAATCAGGTATGTCTGCTGTGTTCAGATGCTCCATTAGACCACCCCATACTCCTTCAAATTTATCTGGCCTTTGTTTTAGATTGTACATTATTTTTTCGTTGGGGATACAAGAGGTCAGTTCACTAAGCCAGAGTGAGGGTGGGGGCGGGTGCTCATCCTTCCATTTAAGAGCTATGCATTTATTAGCTGTTGTCAAAGCTATTCTTATGAATCTGATTTTGTTGCCCCTTACAGGCAGCATCGATGTGTCCCCTAATAAAATTAACCTTGGTTCAGATGGAATATTTATTTTAGTTGTCTTGGATATGGTTCTAAGTATTGTTTCCCAGTAGTTGAATAATTGTGAACAAGACCAGAACATATGAAGAAGAGAGCCAACTTCGGATTTGCATCTTGGACAGTATTGAGAGATTGTCTGATTTATCTTGTGTAGTCTTTCGGGGGTGAAATAGACTCTATGTATTAGATTATATTGGGTTAATATATGTTTACTATTATGGGAAAAGCGCTGGGCCTTTTCACATAACTCAGTCCAATCAGCATCTTCAAAGTTATGAGACAGGTCAGCCTCCCATTTTTCCCTAACCTTAAGTCCCTCTTTTTCGAACAGACTGTTAATACCAGCATACATGTGAGATATAAACCCCTTGAGCTCCTTTTTGCTGCTCAATATATTATCTAAGGGTTGTTTTTTAACTGGTAGAAGTCTGCCCCCCTGTTCTGTTCGAATGTAATGCTTGAGTTGCAAAAATTTAAAGAAGTGCTTTTTATCAAGGCTGTACCTGGCTGTAAGATTTTCAAATGACTCTAGGACCCCATTTTTGTACAAGTCCCCAAATGTCCTAATTCCCTTTGTGAACCACGCCTGGGTGATGCCATCTCTTAGGACCTTTGGTAGAAACGGATTCGCATGGAAGGGAGTAAGGTCATATAAGGGTTGGCTACTTTGGGTCTTTTTACGTAAATCAGACCACATTTTGTAGGTGTGTTTTATGAATGGGTTTGTTGTCAGCGTACAAAGTTGTTTGAGTGAAGGAACATATGGGATTGATGCGAGACGAAAAGAATTAATATCCTGCTGTTCCATCTGTACCCAAGAGGGGGGTTGTTGTAAATTTGCTTTCCATACCCAGACCGCCCGGCATTGTGCTGCCCAGTAATACGTTTCAAAGTTAGGGAGTTTCATTCCACCTTCCTGAGATGTTCCCTGAAGGATTTTTAGCTTTATTCTGGGAATTTTGCCCTTCCATATAAATCTAGATATAGCTGAGTGTAACTGTTTAAAGAAGTATTTAGGTATCGCAGTGGGTAGCATCTGAAACAGAAAGAGAAATTTCGGTAGGATAGTCATTTTGATACAGCTGACTCGACCCATCAAAGACAGAGGAAGGTTCATCCACCTGTTAAGCTCCGCTTCAGTTTTTTTTAATAAAGGTAAATAGTTTAGAGAGAAAGCCTTTGAGCATACATTGGGGATCTGAAGGCCCAGATATGTTAATTTCTCAGAGCACCATTGAAAGGGTATGTTATGTCTCGATATTTGAGACCCCGCTGTGTTAAGTGGCATAACAACGCTCTTACTGAGATTTATCTTATATCCAGAGATAACACCGAATCCGGTTAATGTTTCTAATAATGTGGGTATTGACGATTCCGGTTCTGTTAAATAAATTAGGATATCGTCCGCATATAACGAAATTTTGTGGGTGGTGCCCCCCATCTGTTTACCTTTAATTAATGGATGGGATCTTATTGCTGTCGCTAATGGTTCTATTGCCAGCGCGAATAGCAAAGGCGAGAGACCGCAGCCTTGTCTTGTGGAGCGTGAGAGGGTAATTTTAGAAGAAATATCATTATTTGTTTGAATTTGAGCCATTGGGCATCTGTATAACATCTTAACCAATTTAATAAAAGTAGGGCCAAAATTCATTCTATTCATTACATCAAAAAGATAGGGCCATTCTACACGGTCGAAAGCTTTCTCCGCATCTAACGACACAGTGATTGTAGGAGAGTTATCTGTCTCAGAGGCGTGGATGATGTTGAAAAGCCTTCTGACATTATCAAATGGGGAGCGATTCTGGATAAATCCAGTTTGGTCCAAGTGTATTAAATCTGGGATATGTTTTTCTAATCGCAGTGATAGTATTTTAGAGAATATTTTATAATCTGTGGATAGAAGTGAAATCGGTCGGTATGAGCTGCATAGTTTCGGGTCCTTCCCAGGTTTAGGTAGAACCGTAATTAGCGCCAATTCTAAAGATTCTGGCAGTCTTCCATTTTCAATAGCATGATTATACATCAATAGCAAAGGTTTAAGTAGTTTAGGGAGAAAAGTCTTGAAGAATTCAATGGGAAAGCCGTCCAAACCAGGGGATTTCCCTGACTTAATTTTGGAGATGGCTTCTGATATTTCTTTTTCTGTGATAACTCCTTCCATGCTCCCCTTAGCTCCCTCATTAAGCTTTTTGAGGTCATATTTATCTAGAAAGTTTTTTGTTTTTTCAGGAAAATTACCTTGAGTAGAGTAGAGAGCTTCATAGAATGTTTTAAACATATTGTTTATCTCTTTGGGGTTGGTAATTGTATTAGAACCTGATTTCAAAATATGTATTTCTTTTTGGGCTTCCTCCCGACGAATCTGCCAGGCAAGGAGTTTGCCGGCTTTATCCCCTTGCTCATAGAATTTTTGCTTTGTCCTTCTCATTGCATTCTCTATTTTCCGAGTAGTTATAGTGTTGTATTCTAATTGTTTTGACCTGAGTTTTTGTTTGGTTTCTGTGTTACGTAATGTTAGATGTTGCTCTTCGAGTTCTTTTATTTCTTTTTCCAGAGAGTCCACCTTTGAACTATATATTTTACGTTTGCCAGAGGTGTATGATATGATTTGACCTCTTATGTAGGCTTTCATTGATTCCCAAACAAAATTAGGTGAGGCAGAATTCTGATTTATTTCGAAAAAAAGGTCTAGGTGCTTATTAACAAATTCTATAAATTCAGAATCGTTGAGTAAATAAGAGTTGAAACGCCATCTTTTAAGAGAACCAGATGCCTCAGTAGAAGGGATCGTGACCAGAAGCCCAGAGTGGTCGGAGATAGTTCTTGCTAAATATTCACAAGGGGGAATTGTATGAGCTTTAGCTAAAGGGACCAGGAAGAGATCAATTCTTGAGTAGCTGTCATGGACTGGCGAATAAAAGGAGTACTCCTTTGTCCGTTGATTCTGCATACGCCATATATCACAGAGGCCGGAGTTTCGGAGCTCTATTTTTAATGTTTTTGCTGCTTGTGTTAGGGTAGTTTGCTTTGCTGAAGATCTGTCTAGGATAGGATCAAGCACTAGATTGAAATCCCCACCAATGAAAGTTTCGTCAGGAGGATTTGGTAGATTAAAAAAAATATCATGGAAAAACTGAGGATCATCATAATTGGGCGCATATATGTTGACTAAGGTGATAGATTGAGAGAGAATGGAGCCTTGAATAATCACCCATCGCCCTCCTCTGTCTTTGCAGGTGGACTCCAGTCTGAACGGAATTTTTTTGCTAATTAATATAGCCACTCCTCTAGCTCGTGAGGTAAAGGAAGAGAAGAACACCTGGTTGAAGCCACCTTGTTTTAACTTTGAGTGCTCGGTATCATTCAAATGAGTTTCTTGCAGTAAGGCTATGTCTATCTGATTTTGCTTTAAGTAATTAATGATACGTTTTCTTTTTATGCAATGATTGATACCTTTAACATTGAGGGTTAAGCATCTGTATTGCATGGGTGTACTTGTCATTATTTAAGTAATATTAATATGGGAACTAAGTTGACTGGCAATATATAGCAGAGTCCACATACCCGACTGTTGCCAATAAAATGTGGAAGGAAGGGGCAAAAAGGAAAAAAAGAAAGAAAAGAGAGAGAAAAAAAAGAAAAAAAAAGAAAGAACAAAAAACACACATCTGAATAAACCAGTAATAACTAATCCCTATTATAATGACCTCATTTCCTATCGAGGTCTTCTTACCTACACTGAACTTATGCGGTGATGAAAGCGTTGTGAACATAGTTAGGTTGTCATCAGCCCTCCAGCATTGATACATATAAGTCTCTGAGTAGACCCTATATTAGAGGCAGTGGCTGGATTGCATGAAACGTATGCTTTTTGATTGTTTACATTCAATCTGAACCGTAACAAACTATTCTGCCCAATATACTCAGAATAATGTATGTTTATAATTGAGTCCAAAATTAGCACAATATAGAGGATATGACAAAGAGGGTAACAAAATATCTCAGCTGCTTACAGACTGTAAATGATTTTTTTTTTTTTTTTTTTTTTTTTTTAAGGAAAAAAAAAAAAAAAGAGAGAGAGGGATCTGTCTATTGTCAGATAGCTTATACACAGTTTGGAAATCAATTAACTCTGAAACCAGTGCTCAGACCAACAACGCGGTTTTTATATGTTACTTTAACTTCACTTGACAGATAGTCCCTTTTAAAATTCAATAGCAGTCTTGAGTATTATTGGGCTCTGTGCGTCTTCTCCATAAATACCGTTTATGTCCCGTTTAACGTGATGAGATTACCTCCGGGTATTCTCTCTGCAGGAACGAAGAGGCTGCCTCCGCTGAGTCAAACGACTTGGTCCCACCTGATCGCGTGTCCACTCTGAGTATGGCCGGGTACAGCATCCCGTACTTCACTCCTGCTTGTCGGAGCTGTTTTTTCAGGGGGATGAAAGCCATTCTCTTTTGATGCAGCCTGGGCGAGAGGTCAGGAAATATCATGATCTTGGAGTTGCCATAGTATAGCTCTCCTTTTTTGCGGGCGGCGTCTAGTATCTGGGTCACATCCCTGTAGCGGAGGAGTTTGAGAACGAAGGCTCTGGGCGCTCCTTGCTCGTTCGGGCGTCTCAGCTGCGCGCGGTGGGCTCTCTCTATCTCTATCGGGCCAGAGAGTTCCAGGATCTCCGGTAGCCATTTTTCCAAAAAGTCCACAGCGTTAGTCCCTTCCACTCCCAGCGGGAACCCCACAACTCTCAGATTTTTGCGGCGTTGCCTGTTTTCATAGTCGTCGAGTTTGTCTTTGAGCTCCATCATTTCTTTTTGCTGCTGCCGCTCCAGCTCCGTCAGTCCCTGGCGCAAGTCCACAACGGCGGCTTCGTATTCGGAGCTCTTGGCTTCCAGTGCGGTGACTCTCGTGTTTGTTGTGTGAATGGCTTCATTTATCTTTTCCAGTGCGGCGTCCACCTGGTGTAGTCGGGTCGTGACGGAGGTTTGAATTGTTTCCGCGAACTTATGCATTTCGGCGGAGAACCACGCGGGCGGAACCGAAGTGTGTAATGTGTTGCTGGCAGCCATTGCTGGCGTTAGCTTGCTGCTATCTGGGGCCGACGCTTTAGAGTCTCTTAGGTTGTAGGTCGGTTTCTTTTCTTGGTATCCTGGTCCAAAGGCTTTCGGTGTCGACATTGTGCTTCCCTAGTGAATGTCTGTTTCCCAAAAGCTATGAAAAGGGCCTTACTCGTAGTTAAATCTCAGAATATACCGGAGGGCTGAATTGACCCGACCGTTCGCTAAGCCGCCATGACCGGAAGTCCGCAGCCACATGTATGTTGTTGAGAACGTGAGACATTAAACTAAGTTACTTGCTATCAACACGGCCTCATCCTTCAAACACGAACATGACAGACCCGTGATGAAAACCGGGGTTCGAAAAATAATATTGATGCGCGAGTTATTCGTGCGAAAAATACGTCTCCGGTGTGAAAGGGCCTTAAGGTTCAATCTTTAGGATTCTATTGTCATTATTATCCACTAAACATGTGACAAGCGACATTTCCAGGAGCATTTCTTCTACTTCATCAGGGTTGTGAGCTGATTCCATTTTGTTCTGTTGTTGTAGTACTTGGTAATATGGTGGCATTGTTGATTTTGTAGTCCCTTATTGCACCCACAGTTTCTTTTAATGTCACAGTGCCACTTAGTAGGAGGTCTTGACGACGGAGCTGACGTGGTGATCGAAGGAGAGGGTGGGGTCCAGGATAACGCCAAGGTTGCGTGCCAGGGGGGAGGGAGTGACGGTCGAGGCGTCGATGGTGAGGGAGATGGGTCCGGTTTTGCTGAGGGTGGATTTGGTGCCCATGAGGAGGAGCTCTGTTTCATCACTGTTGAGTTTGAGGAAGTTGTGAGTCAGCCATGTTGTTATTGTGGAGATGCAGGTTTCCATGTGGGTGAGGGGAGGGGGGGGGTTCTGGGTGGATTTGGTGCTGAGGTTTTCTTAAGGTTTTCTCAAATGTGGACATGTTCTGTTTTCGTTGACAGTGATCACATCTGTGATATTTGTCCATGGGATTGGAATTCTCTGTCTGATGACTTTTACAAATGATGCAACGTAATTTGATTTTAATATCCACTGCAACAGCTTGTCCCTGTAGAGTTTTGATGTTTTGATCTACATCAATGTCTTCATGTTTGTTGGGCAGTGTAATATCGTTACAAAAAAAAGTAAAAGTAAAGTAAATGTTGAGTATGGAGTTGTGATAAGGAGACATTGTCCATTAAAATGCCTTGTTGACAACATTGTAACTATGTATGACCTCTGTGCCTGTATACACTGAGACTGTTCGTTCCACACCTGGATTTCCACAGCAGTTGTTCCATCGTTTCCCACCACATTAATGACCTCCTGTTTACTGCCATGGACAGAGATGTGTATTTGTTCGTAGCAACTGATGTGATCTTGCATCTGATTGAGTCAATCTGATGACATAAGATAATATTAATGCTTAAACTGTTAAGTTATTAATGGTAAAGATTAAACAGTGGAGAAAGAGGAGTTAGTGATGATGAGAGGGTAGCAGCTTTACTTCTGCCAGTCTGCTTTCTTCAACCTTGTGTTGTCGTGGATGAAAGTTGACATTGGTAGGTTCCATTGTGCTGTTGAATTTGCAGATCACATCATACTCTGAGTGTTGTCGGTAACCTGTTCATTAGAAAACAAAAAGTAAAATAATTAGTCTTGATATTTTTTATTGGCAATTTAAAGCAGAAGTAAGTGGTCCGGTGGTTTTGGCTAATGCTGCGTTCCAGGCAGGCTTTTGAAATCGTAAATTACAGCTTCAAGTCACAACTTACGACTTTGTAGTGTTTCAGGCAACCCACTCGTGTTTCTCCGACCTGTTTTACCTGTGAAAGTCACTATAACGGCCACTCGTAACTTCTGACCCGTGAACTCGTACCAGATCGAACTGGTACCACTTCACGGTCGGAAAAATACGAGTTTCCTTGAACGCACCATAACAGTCCTCGTCCCTACGTCGCCACATTCACGGCGTCCCTTGGCTGCACATACAGAGAGGACTGCCCCTTTATGCCGTTCTCTCTCCTCATTGGATAAAGGTTGTAGGATACAAGGAAAGTTTTCTCCTGGGCTCAGAGCAGAGCAGAGGGACTGACAGACCCGTGTTTCAGACCAAACACTCTATAGAAGTGATTGCTGTCGGAAGATACAACTATTTAAGACTTAGATTAACACAAATATATCACTCACTTCTGCTTTAATGAAGCATGCGCCAGATTTTTTTTTTTTAGAGAGAAAAAAGAAAAAAAGCTGATTTTCAAATGATTGAAGGCAGGAGCTCTTCATGTAGTATCAGACCCTTGGATATGTCAAAGATTAGTAACAAAACTGATTTTGATGAATTATTAGTGTTTTTGTAGTTTCAGTTTTTCAATTTTACTCACACTTAAAGGGATAGTTCAACATTTTGGCAAATTGGCCCATTGCTATAATCGCTATAGTCATAGCAGTAGGTTTGTTGCCTTTATTTGTCGGTGTAAAGGTGCGTTCACACCGGACCTTTATTTTTGTCGCTCGTATCGCGCAGAAAAAAACGCTCCGTCGCTCAGCTGCTCGTCAATTTGTCACAGACTCGCATTTTGGCTTTGATGACGTCATGCCCACTGCCATGTGTCTCTGTTAACACCGACACCACCGGGATCACGGCAGCCAATCAGCACTGAGCGACGAGCGACTGATGGCCGGAGAGTTGGGATTTCTCATCTCGAGGGACAGAGCGAGAAAAAACGACGCTGTCGCTCCGAGCCGCAGCGTTTTTTCTCCTGGGCGATTAAACACTCAATCACTCGTTTGCATTCACTTAACATGTAAACTCGTTCGAAAAACAAAAGGTCCGGTGTGAACGCAGCTTAAGCTGTTTTTACAACGGCGGAACGCAGCCCCGAGCTGCTCAGAGCTACACTAATGGAATTTCTTGGTTTCCCTCATCAAACTCATCAAATACACAATCCAACAACTCCAAACTGCTCTCATGGACAAGTTGTGAGCTGCACATTCACCACGCTATGAGATAATAACGGAATGTTATTAGACAGAATCGTTTTAGAGGGAAATTCATGTAAAACCGCTGACGCGTGTTGCCTTCAGGGACAGTTTTTCATCAACAGTCTCTGTATTTACCTCGAAAACAACTCCGTCTGGTAACATTCCATTATTATCTGATAGCGTGGTGAATGTGCAGGTCACAACTTGTCCACCAGAGCGTTTTGGAGTTTTTGGATTATGTATTTGATGAGTTTGATGAGGGAAACCAAGAAATCCCATAATGAGCCTCCGTAGCGTAGCTCTGAGCAGCTCACGGCTCTGCTCCGCCGTTCTAAAAACAGCTTGCACCGACAATTAAAGGTAACGAACCTACTGCTATGACTATAGCGATTAAGGCAATGGGACCAAAGGAGGGGTTGATCATTTGGACCAGGTAGGCTCATTATTCACATGTTGCTAATTGTCGATTTATTTATTTATTTGTTTGTTTATTTATTTTTTACTTAGTAGGCATAACAACAAATGTTAGTGTAATCATTTATTCATTTTCTCTCTCTCCCTCTCCAGCAGGTTGCCCTCTATTCCTGCAAACAGAAGACCAGGCGCTGGCCACTCTGCCTCTTTTACAACATGTTGGACATTTCATGTTACAATGCTTTCGTCTTGTGGAGCCACATCGCCCCGGACTGGAAACCTGGACGCTCGTACCGGCGCCGCCTGTTCATAGAGGAGCTGGGGAAAGCTCTCATCGTGCCCATGATTGAGTCCAGAAGCAGGCTACCGCCAGCTCTTTTTGCTAGGGCCTATGTGGAGGCTGTCAAAGCGAAGGCAGCTGGGGCTCCTGCTGGAGCGGCAGCAGCGGAGTGGTCACCGGAGCCAGAGGGGGGGGAGTTTGACGGGCCGCCGGCGTCAATGTTTCTCGTGTCTCCCTCCCACTGGCAAAAGGCAGACACGGGTTACAACCAGATGTTACAGCTGTGACAAACCGGTCTGCAAAGGCCACAGAGTCCTTATTTGCTATGAATGTACCGACTGAGTTATTATTTCAAAAGCCAAAGTCCAACAAAGTCAGTTTTGTTGTTAATTTTTTTAAACAACTGATGCTGTTGAATGTTATGTTTTTTATCATAGTCAGGTCTTATCTAGCTATTTGAAAGTACTCATTATACAGTGATATTGTCTATTGATTTTACCAGTTTTCAAAACTGATCAAAAATTGCAAAGAAATCCTAAATCTTTTATTCCAAATGTTGCATTGCAATAATGATTGTTATTTTTCGCTCGTTTTTTTCCCGCCCATCCCATTGACTTCAATGCAAATTTTTGCGCAGTTTTTCGAAAAATTCGTAAACTGTTGAGAAAAGTAATAGCACACCGGTCCCGATCAAACCGCACGTTTTGATATATAATTTGTAGTAGCGGACCGAAAATAGTCCGGAAGATGAAGAAAGAAAATAATAACTAGGAAAAAATCCACACAATAACAGTAGAGCCCGGTGCGATGGCCCATGGCTCTAATTACACATTACAGTAGGGCCTACATTATGTGGCAGATAATATGGCATAAGGGTGCTTGTACAATTTACACTTTTTTTCTGATTTTTATGTGCTTGTATGAGATGTTTACTATGAAGTATTTCTTATACATTTCACATCATTTTTGTTCTAGTTCTTTTTTGTTTTTCAGATGGTCTCCACGTACAGCTGTCGGAGGAGAACCAGACGATGGCCGTTGGCCCTGATCCACAACATCCTGGACATCAGTGCCATCAATGCCTATGTTCTGTGGGTGGCCATTGATCTGACGTGGAACCAGGGAAAGAGCCATCGGAGGAGGCTCTTCCTGGAGGAGCTGGGGAAGAAACAAGTCTGACGAAGAGCTACACCTTCACTGCTCGAAACGGACGTCACTACAATAAATCACTACGCTGAGTCCTGCAGAGTTGCGAGTACCCTTGTTTTTTCTATTTTGCCTATGTTTTGTACTCTGCACCTGCCCGTGTGATGTGCGTGTCCACCCTGGTTTGTTCGAAGAAACTTGTTGCCCCACAAATCGCCCGCAGGAAACGCCTCCCCCGGGCAAGGGAGGCTGCCCAGTTCGTCCTGGATGTGAAGACTCTCCATGATGATTCCACAGTCCCCACCACAAACTTAGCCTCCACAACTCACATCACCCCCACCACACCCAGCCACCAACACTCCCCCCATGTGAGGAGGCAGTGTGCATTCTGCCCTACAAGAAGAGTGGTGTGCTCCACCTGCAAGCAGTGTGGAAAATCTGTTTGCAAGGGGCATTACAGCACCATCTGCACCTCCTGCCTACCCTGAACGGCTGTATACCATTGTTCTGGTATTATTATGTTGTCATTGTTATGTTATTCTGTAAAGTTAAAAAATAAACAGAAAGTTCAACATTTTATATATATATATATATATATATATATATTTTTTTTTTTTTTTTTTAAATTGATTTTGAATATTGAACAGCTTTATTTTGATTAGCACGCAAACAGAGATAAAAATAGTACTACAATAATGGCAATTAGAGGGTTAAATACATTAAAAATCCATACTATTTGATATGTATAGTTAGGGCAGAACTTGCTTTACAAAATAAAATAAAAAGATTGCATTGTGTGGTATTAGGGTCAAAAATTACCCGGTTGCCACATTTAATGGCAGAAAAAACCCACTAAACAACATTTTTCTGACTTGAAATTCGATGACTTTTCCTAAAATGACCCCATCAATAGAAAAAGAACCATTTCTGACCCGCCAGTTAAAATCACCTTCAAAGTAAATTGCACACCACATAAAATCACACAGACACCTATGCAGACTCAGACAAAGACACACACACACACACAAACAGACACACAGACTTTGAGAGTTTGTGCTAGGTCACCTCTCCACAACCCTACACTTGACTCGTGCACAAACAAAACAAAAGAGATATCCACCACTTTATTTTCCCATGATCCATTGCGTCACACCACAACGGAAGTGGGTTTTAGTAGCATTCTAGCGAGCGGCTAACTGGTAGCGTTAGCGGCTAACTGGTAGCTTTAGCGGCTAACTGGTAGCTTTAGCCACCGGTGTAGGTACAAGATGTGGGGGCTCCGGGCTGCCAAAACCGTTCTGACTAAATCTGATGTTTGTTAAGTCTATAAAACAAATTATTGATATATTAATTATACATTACTATTTCTGTGTAGTTGTTAGCTTAGCTGCCGCTGACAGCTAAGTTAAAGGGATAGTTCACCCTAGAATGATATTTCGCTCATTATCTACTCACCCTCATGTTGACTAAGGGCTGGAAGAAGTTTCAGAGTCCACCGTCCCTTCTCTGAGTTACAGGGGGTCTTAGTGTAGCAGTGCATGTCCATATAACGGTTGCAAAGGGACACCAGAGCTCTTCGTAAAAAAACACACACAAAAAAACATCCAGATACCTCCATGCTGCTCGTATGTAATGTCCGTCTTGTATTGAAGCCCCGACATGAGAAATTGTTCCGAAAAAAATTAAATAAGTCTATATTTGAAGCTTGTTTGTAGCGGAAGCTTCTCGAAGCTCCTCTTCCTGGTCCGTCCAAATCTCGCGTGATTTGCGCCGGCGTCAGTGCGGTTACTGCGAATCACGCGAGATTTGGACGGACCAGGAAGAGGAGCTTCGAGAAGCTTCCGCTACAAACAAGCTTCAAATATAGACTTATTTAATTTTTTTCGGAACAATTTATCATGTCGGGGCTTCAATACAAGACGGACATTACATACGAGCATCATGGAGGTATCTGGATGTTTTTTTGTGTGTGTTTTTTTACGAAGAGCTCTGGTGTCCCTTTGCAACCGTTATATGGACATGCACTGCTACACCAAGACCCCCTGTAACTCAGAGAAGCCACGGAGGACTCTGAAACTTCTTCCAGCCCTTAGTCAACATGAGGGTGAGTATATCATTCTAGGGTGAACTATCCCTTTAAAATAAATTCACGTTACCGAACATTGTAAGTTGCATCAGTAACTAATGTGTAGTTGAACTACATTTTTCTATTTCCATGACAATTTAGAAACCTCTGATATCTGTGTCTATGCATTTTATATTTACCTAGGACATTTGGGTGGGGGTTTTCGGAATACATTCCATCGACTTCTCCCCTTTTTCCTTTTCCTACGTACCCTGTAAATAGAGGAAGGAATTATTTTAACTAAATCATAAGGTCAACACTGCACAACTCATGAGTTTCAAGATTTTCAAGATTATAAGATGTATACCTGGTGTGCAGTTTTTGTAGGACTTCTGGCACTGGAGGCATGTTTCTATTGTGAACATGGTCTTGTATTGTCTTCTGTATGTTGCAGAGAACTTGCTCCATGTAACAACACCTAAATAAGAAACATTTCCATAGAGTTGGTAAACATGTGCACTGGACTTATATTATATTGTGCTATAGCTATTATACTGTATTTACTATAGCACTTACTTTTAAGCCACCGAAAATGGGCCATTCTCCGAAAGTTCTCTGTTGAGACAATGTCCCTAAACATCTGACACACCAAAGCCAATGTTGTGTAGGATGTGTCTCCTTCTTGGAGAATTACTTCAATGAGGATATCATGAAGGATAGACTTTGGTAACTGTGAAACATTTGTCAGAGAAGATCAAAAAGAAGTTTTTGACACACAAACCAAACTGTTTCCAGCACAATAGAACTGGAGAAATTGGAGAATACAGAAACAAATAATTGAACTATATATAAATATTAATAGTAAAACCATCCACGACACCATAACTAAAATTAAAAAAAGAAAAGAAAAAAACACCTCCAGTAGAGAGCACCTGTCAGACTTCTGACACAGAACCTTTACAGGAAAAAATAAAGTGCATGTCATGGTTATGTTCTGTTATGTCGACATGGAATCGATTGCAAAGTGCAATCATGTACAAGACCAAAAATATTCAAAGTATACCAACGAAAAAATAACTAATAAATCAAATGTAATGTATCTACTCTTACTCAGAATGTGAAAATGGCTCTATCTTCGTCAATTCTATCTTTGTTTCTCTTCGTTATGTCTCCGCTCACTCCTTCTCCGTCTCCTTCTCCTTCTTCTTCTTCACCCTCGACCACTCCTGCGTCTTTCCCTCTTTTTTATATGGCTGTTACTACAGTTTCCATGGTTACTACCGAATACTGCTGTTCAGCCAATCACAGTGCGTGACGTCATCTGCGAGCGCAGGACCCCGAGCCGATCTGGCACCCACACCGGTATGTTATTTTAAGCATGCAATTGACATGGGTTGATCAGAAATTGTTATATTTATTGCTGATTAGAAAACTATTTACAGGACAGCATCAGCATTGAGCTTCAGATCAACGGTTTTGATCACGATAGCAAACAAACTATTTACACAACAAGTTTTACAACAATGAATACAACACATGTGGTTGCAATTATGAAGGAAAATGTAATGAACAAGAGTTTTCATACTCAACAACTTTTTTTTTTAACTTTAAATTTTTTTTAATGATCAGTGTGATTTTTCTTTTTTTTTTCAATTTTATTTCCACATCAGGTGTGTGTGTGTGTGAGTAAGAGAGAGACAGAGACAGCTGAAGTCAGCTTCTCTCTGTGTATCACTCATTATTCTGTATCACTGATCATGAGAGAGAGAGGAGGGGGGAGAGAGTGTAGCTTCATTTGTAATTTATACCACTACTATTTTTTATGAAATACTGTGTCAGACACCACAAAATGGTTAGAGTTAAAAAATGGTTAGAGTTAAAAAAAAAAAAAAAAAAACTCAGACGACGGGCAGAGAGAGGGAGAGAGAGAGAGAGAGAGCGTGTGTGTGAAAAAAAAGAAATCTCCGACAGGCAGAGACGCAACGCGAGTCGGCACCACGTCTGAACGAACCCACGTTGACCAGAACTCTACTGGTTCATAAGTAAGTGACTGAAGTAATAACAAAGCTGAAGCTGAAGAAACACTAAACGTTAAGGGAGAAGACCTGAGTGATGAGGGAGAGACAGACAGAGAGAGACAGACAGAGAGAGAGAGACAGACAGAGAGAGACAGAGAGAGACTGAGCTGTCAGCTGTTCTGACACAGCAACTCACCTGCATGTGTGTAGGGGAGGGGCTGTGGCCTATCACACAACGCAGACACAGTCCGATACCCAATGAGGATTTTCATTCAATCTTTTTTTTTCTTCCCCGAGCACAGATATTGACTCGTATTACTCGTTTAATACTCGTACTCGGCAAAAGTGCTTTATCCGTACCGGATACTCGTTTCAGCCGAGTATCCGGCTCAACTCTAGTGTTTACAGGTCCCGAGGCGAGGCTACTTCTAGTCTCTGGGATGCAGAGAATGGAGGAGCAATTTTCCATGCTACAATGCCTCTAAAAGCGTTCCAGACTCTCTCAAGAATTGTACGTTTTGATAACGGTGACTCAAGACCTGAAAGACGTGTGACAGACAAACTGGCAGCAATAAGAGAAGTAACCGTCGATGAGCAACTGGTTCCATTCAGAGGTACATTTTTTTTGCATATCTGTAATAGAAGTTATTTCCATTATACATTTGAATATATATATATGTAATCATTGATTTATGTGATTGTTTTATCTGACACTAACTACTGATGGCTTTGTCGTTTCAAAGGTCGCTGTCCTTTCCGGCTGTATATGCCCAATGCACGTTCCAGCTACGCTTGGATAATGCAAGTGTATACAGGAAAGCCAACCACTGGAGGCCCAGAGAAGAATCAAGGGATGCGGGTCGTACTTGATGTGACAGATGGACTGAAGTAGTGTTGCACCGATACCATTTTTTGGCCCCCGATACCGATTCCCGGCTGTGCAGTATCTGCCGATACCGATACCGTTCCGATACCACACGGTTTGGAAAAAAAAATATATAAGAGCTTTTTTTCTTCTAATACTATAATCCAGTAGAACTTTTTTATTGCCTACCTGGTAAAAATGTTTAAGTAACACGTTATTTAACCTTTAAATAATGTTGAGGGTCCAATGTAACGCATTTTTACATTTAGGAACAGTAAACACACCCCAAACATTTTTCCTCTGACTTGACCAACACAATAGATTTGATACATGAAATGGTCTTTCCTGCCACTACACTAATGATTACTGTATATACATGAATCACAGTAGCATAAAGTGATTGGTTGAACGCAGCCTGATGTAAACATTAATAAACTCAGTAACCACACAGGCAGCTCCATGCTGTCCATGTGTGATGTTCAGGGACAGGTCTGAAGACAGAGCTCTGAGGTTGAAGTCCTATAATAATGAGATGAGATGAGAGACACCTGTGACAGTGACAGGTCTACTCTGTAGCTTCGTCTTGACCACATGTCAGCTGATCAGCTGCAGCAGAGGAAACTCCGCTGCTCTCAGCTGCACCGCAACCAGCGCTTTTTAAAAATTTTTTTATTAAGCTCCGGTAGCGACCGCGCCGACATAACGTAGCGGGATCTCTATTTTTTTTTTTTTTTTTAGTATATTTTTCGGCTTTTTGCCTTTATTTGATAGTGATGACAGTAGAGATAGACAGGAAATGGGGAGGCAGAGAGAGGGGGAATGACACGCAGGAAAGGTCTGCCCGACGCGGGATTCGAACCGGGGACGCCTGCGGCGAGGACTGTAGCCTCTACATGGGGCGGCCGCTCTACCCACTGCGCCACGCACCGCCCCTGCGGGATCTCTATTTACATGTGTGCGCAGCGCACACGGAGAGAGGAGGTGAAAAGAGACAACACTGTTACCTGCTGTATAGGCTACTGGCCACAGACCAGTGTGTAACGAGTGAAAAAGCCGCCGTCACTGCAGCCTGAACGCAGCTCAAATCGACCGGTGTCTGAGCACGGAGAAGAAGCTTTGATAAACACACCGGACCCGCGTCGGTTTGGCAGCTCAGTGACGGCGGCTTTTTGACTCGTTACACACTGGTCTCTGTGTTTTAGCGATGTTACAGGCTGAGGCCAGTATACAGCAGGTAACAGTGTTGTTGTCTCTTCTCACCTCCTCTCTCCCCTGTGTGTGCTCAGTGCGCTGCTCAGTGCGGTGCGCACACATTTAAATAGAGATCCCGCTACTTTATGTCGGCTTTGCTTGTTTACATTTCACAAAAAACTCCTTGAAAAGGATTAACTGCAATTAATTGAATTTACATCCTTACTTGGCTTGGCATGCACTGAACACGTGTGATCACACAGCAGTGAGTGTCGGGCGAGAGAAGACACAAGGCAGCGTTCATATCAGTAAATGGCATCGGTGCGTCATTTGTTTTACTCCTCGATACCGATGCCAGCATTTTAGTGCCGTATCGGGCCCCCTACCGATACTAGTATCGGTATCGGTGCAACACTAGACTGAAGGGGCACAATGTCACATGTGACAACTTTTTCACATCTTATGAACTCGGCCAGCATCTACAGAAAAAAAAGATCACCATGGTGGGCACAGTAAGAAACAATAAGCCTGAGCTCCCACCTGCACTCCTCACAACAAGAGGGAGAGAGGTTCTTTCAACAAAGTTTGCCTTCACCCCGACCACCAGTCTGGTTTCTTACCTGCCAAAAAAAACAACAAGAATGTTGTCCTCCTGAGCAGCTGAGATCAGCCATCGTGAGGACAGGAAGCCAGCCGTGATCCTGGATTATCATCACAACAAAGGAGGCGTGGACGACCTCAATAAGGTGGTTGGAACTAACAGTGTCAGGCGTAAGACGGCCCGCTGGCCCCTGGTCATCTTCTACAATATCATTGATGTGTCTTCATACAATGCCTTCGTGATCTGGAGCAACATCAACCCTGTGTGACAAGCGGAATAAAAGAAGGGTGTTCTTGGAGCAGCTGGGGAAGGCAATCGTTTCCCCACGGATCAAGAAATACATATGCAAAGTTCATGCACACAGTTTCATACTGTCCAACATGTGCCAAATAAAGTAAATGTAGCTATGCTCTTCATCTTTTTGTTTTGTATAATTTTTTATTTTGTATTTTATTCTGTTACCTTTTATTGTTTGAGCAATGGTTAAACATATTTGAGAAGATTCTTGAAGTTGGATTTCTGTCTAAGATTATATCACTTTGCAAGTATGTTGTTTCCCTTCACTAAAGTGCTTTCGAAACTACCTTCTGCCTGTTTCTGCCACTTATACAGGATACTAAATATAATCTTTTGCTAAAATATTATCTGTACACCTGTGTACAGAAAATCAGTGAAATTACAGTTAATTTACTGGGGTTTTTTTTAACAGAACTCTAATGTATTCTTAAAATACAGCACTTTACCGTTAAAGTGTCTTAGATAACAGTATCATGCATTATTTTTGGCATTCTGGGAAGAGCATTGCCTGATCTGCACATGCAAAGCTAGTTACTTTCCATTCCAGATCCATGTCCATCTTACTAATTTGATTGTTTTATATTACATATATTATTGTTTGATTTGTTTTGATTAGTTGTTTGCATTGATGATTACAGCATATGCACATGCTAGAATGATTTTGGTTAGCAGCTAGCTAAATTTTCAAATTTTCAAAGATGATAGTCAAACAACACAACAAGCACATTTTAATTTCCACAAAGTTAACATTTGTTGACATTTTGTCAGTGAATTCATGAAACTTTATGATAGTCTTGTGTAAACATTTTACCGTCTATGTAATTTACTTAGACTTAGACAACACTTTAAAGACAGTGCATGCTAATTATTGTGTGTGACAGCAGATTCAAATAAAGGCAAGATTATTTTCAAGATAGTTATTGGATCACAAATAAAAAACTGAAGAATATTTGCTTTGGTGTAACTGTGAATGTTTTTCCATCTTGCATTGTGCAATTGCCTGTTCATTTGTATTTGGGTTGATTTTTTTTGACACATTTTTGACACACACCACTGGCCTAGTAAGCATCATACTCCCATGTTCATCACGACACAATTAACAAGAAAAAAACAACAAAAATGTTACTGTGCTGCCAATCCCATTTCTCTTTTTTACCCCTACCCCTTCCCCTACCCCTTGCCCTCGCTTAATTGGGACCCCCCTTCAACAGTCACATACGTCATCAGTCGTCTCCACTGGCTTTTACGTCAGCTGATGCGGCGAGCTTTTGCCAGAAATCAAATAGCGTGTACCATATAACTTAATAAAATAAGATAAAACTTAATGCAGACTGATCGGTTCATTGTAAAACATTTATTTACTGATGTAAATGTGGTGATTTCTGTACGTACAGAGCCCCGAGGCAGCTGCCTGCTCCTCTGTCTGATACACACATGAAGCTTCACTTTTCATCCAAATAAACTAATGCTACTGCCACAATTGTCAGATTTCATCAATGAGACCAACATTTAAATGCTAAAAAGAATTTAACATGCTGGTGGTAAACCTCTAAAAACCCGCGGATAAGTTAATTAGCGATCGCCTTCTCTCCCGGCGGGACCGGGACGAGGACGTAGTTTGTCCGGTGGAGCAGCGCTGCAGACCGGCTGCTGTCTCTGTGAGGAGCCGCTCCTCCTGGAGCTTCACTTCTCCCAAAAATCGTCGGAGCAAACTTCTAACCAGCCGTCATTTGGATAAACTAACCGCACATTTGGGACCTAAACAGTTACTTTCTCGCAAGAAAAAATATTAAAACTTAAGAAAGTGACGTAATAACAGCGCTACAGCAAGAAATAAAACAGCTTTTCGTTTTACAGCCACCGCTGCCGGCTGCCGCAAGATGCATTCTGGGAAACTTTTCATACCCCTCCGTTTGGAGTGTGCCTCTGAAAAATCTCCGTTTGGAGGGGTATGTAGCCCTACCACTTCCCCCTACCCCTCTGTCCTAACGGGGATTGGGACACCCCTACCCCTACACGTGAACGCGCAAAACGGAGGGGTAGGGGTAAGTGGTAGGGCCAAGGGGGGAAATGGGAATTGGCCTAAAATACAGATGGGCAGAATATTCATGATGGATTAAATTATAAATTTCAGGTGACACGGCAGAATTCAGCCATGGATGGTCAGCCGTGAGGGACACATCCTGTGTGAGGGGATTCAGCCCACGTTCTTGACTGGGCTTGCTGCCTTTGTTTTCCACGTTCTACACCTTTAATCTTCAGTACCAAGAAGAGGCAGCATGCACCCTCGAGTTCATCCAGAGGTTAGATACTTTAAGTAGAACCTGGATTTTTCAATCCTACATCGATTTCTGCCTTTTATTGTGTTATCTATCAGATTGAGTTCAACAACTTGATTTTACACACTGAAGAAACACTATCATTTCTCAGACGTTTCATTGGAATAAACCCTGAGAGAGGCAGTAAGACTGGATGAGGCAAAGTCACAACCAAAAAGAGTACAACAGTCAATCCACATGTGTCCACTCTGCTAAAGAGACTAATGGATTTTGAGTGGGACTTCATTTGAGATGGTGAGATTACTCAATCCCGTTAATCTATTTGTCAAAACACCAATTTGTCTCAATCTTCTAATTCTCTCTCCCTCTCATTGTTACCCACTTTCTTCCTTCATCTCTCTACCTGTCTGAACCCCTCTTTTGTTCTCTCTCTCTCTGATATTTTCTATTCTCTCAGTCATTCTTTACCTCATGACACCTCTATCTTACACCTTGTATTTGTTCTGTCATTCTTTATGTGTTGTTGTGTTCTGTTTCTGAAACTATGGGGCCGTCCACACGAACACGGGTATTTTTGAAACCGTGTGTTTCTCTTCACGGTTTCACCTTTCATCCACACGTAACCGCAGCTGTGGGCTCCTGAAACCGGAGTTTTTTGTAACCGGAGTCCAGGGTGAACTTTTTTTTTTCGAAAAGTCCGGTTTCAGTGGTCATGTGGGGTCCGCCCGCTATTCAGACATGTCTCTATCTAGACATGCCGGTATTCCAACACTTTTTGGTATCGCTATTCCGACACGTCATCTTCTTTCTTTTTCTTTTTTTTTTTTTTTTACACAGCTGCGATACCCAGGCGCGTCTCTCTCTCTCTTTTCTTTTCAGCATGTCTATCACTGGTTTGATGAGGGAGTGATGTTCTTAATCTCAACAACTAAAACTATCAAGTCACAAACAAAACTGACACATATGATAAACAAACAGAACTATGCTGCAGTTTGTTTGTCAAGTTAACCTGTCACCTTCAGCACCACGGACAGCGCCGCGGATGAGCCGCGGAGCTGCAGCTGTGAGCATCTGGGCTCTGGGCTCAGGGCCTGGGGCCTCATTTATCAAAACTCTAAGTAAGCAGTGTAAAACTGCTTCTAAATTTTTGCTTACGGCGAAAAGACGAAAATGGCGTACACCCAAAATATTAACACCTTTTTCAGATCTATCAAACTGTGCGTGCGCACAACTCTCCGCAATTTCTCTTTGATAAATCACACTGTCAAGCCGGACAGGAAGTCAAACCATGAGAGAATCCGGTCAATTTTCAAAGTAAAACACATTCGGAACAGCGGCCCCTCGGAAGGAAGTTTTGGACTTTGGTTGAGAAACCCTAAGCTAAATGAAAACACGTGCAAACCGTAGTATTCAAATGAGGGTTTTGCGCGTGGTAATCGTTTCCGCCATGGAGGGACGAACAGGCAGCAGCTGCAGCAACAATCACACCTGTAATATGTGTGTGTGTGTGTGCCACCCATGATCGAGTGGATTAATAGAGATCTCAGGTGGGACACACGGATCTAAACGCTCTGACCACTGACCAGAGGGATCAAAGACGGGTGAAGGCAGCGGTGACGTGTCTCAGTCCGGGACCGGGACTGAGAGACGGAGCTGAGCAGCCAGGTGAGAGGAGAGGAGAGGAGAGGAGAGGAGAGGAGAGGAGCGCACTGCAGGACAGACGTGCCCCGTGCGTAACGGCACGTAAATGACTTTTAACACGGCTGAAAAACTGTTAGAGAATGACCCAGACGTGAGGAAATGCAGAGATGTGAGATCACGGGGCTCTGACAGGTATCAAACCAATAAACGCATACGTTTTGGCGAAGTTGTATCAGTTAGTACATGGTTTTCAGACGTGGTAAATAAAGACGCAAAAACAGCCACCGCAATCTCTTCCTGGTTTGGTAAATCACATTGCACGCGCTAAATAAATCTATTTGCATCTACTCCTCCCAGTATTCTGCACGTTCTGGCTGAAACGCCCATATTTACATATTCATCAAGGCAAACACGCTAAATGGATCGCACGTGCTATTCTGCCTGTGTGAGGGACGCAATCCTCGGTGCGTCTGGTTAGTAGATCAGGTTCCACATGTGTTTGCGCGTGCAATCACGTTTGCACACGTTTTAATACACGCAAACCTTTAGTAGATCTGGGGCCGTATTCACAAAGAATCTTAAGGTTAAAAGTAGCTCCTAAGGGCCGAATTTAGGAGCAACTCCTAAAAAAAGTGGGCGTGTCAGTCTTAAATTTAGGACTCCTAGTTTTTTAAAATAAGAGTAATTCACAAAGTATTTTAGGCCTAAAAGTAGCTCCTAAGTCTGGGAGAGCTTAAAAGTCCTCGTGAGGACTCCTAACTCTAAGACCTATTCACAAAGAATCGGAAACGGCTGCAGCCAGGCAAATGTATGGAGGACTGCGAATTGCTGCAGAGGGGGGGTGCTGGAGCACCTGCCCCTTTGCCCTTTGATGCCCAACGTGCCTTTTTGTCTGTGTTTTTTTTTTTTTTTTTTTTTGGGTCATCTACAACATTTTCGCTATAAAACGGGAGTAGTGACGGTGACGAACTGTCCAATATCGGCGTCACAACGGTCGGACCGAGGTAACTGCGACTGCTGCGATGCAGTCATGCTGATGTCAGCCAAAAATATTTTTAAAAAGTTGGTGGGTGCGCTAGACACACACATCTGTTAGTAGTAATAGCTCACGTGATAGGGCAGCTCCCCCAGTATACTAAACTTATTGTTAGTCTGGGTTCGAATCCTGCTATAGGCCACAAATGTGGTTAATGCATTTTCTTTTCTCATCATTATTATGATCACCATATAATATTAGGGCTGTCAACGAATGTGAAAATTAATATTAAAATGTGGGAAGAAAAAAAACCAGCGGCTGCTTTGCGAGTGGACGCACTGACCCTCATTGCATTTGCACAGCGTCACACTGCAGAAAGTGAGACGCGACAAAAACTGTAGCAGAAAGATGCAGATGGCAGAGAGAAAGACAGAAAGTTCAGAGCCCAACTGAGCAGCAGAGACAGTGGTTTGGACTCGAAGCAATCTGAAAAGCCCCGTCGGACCTGACGGCAAAAAAAAAAAAAAAAGTGGAGCGGAGCGGCCGGCGGCGAGGAGGAGGAGGAGGAAGAGGGAGGGAGGGGGAGGGGTGCGCCGCCGGCACTCAACAACCAATCACCGTGTTGAGCGCCTCGAATTCGTGCACGAGAATTGACGTAATCCATAGCAACAGGGCGTCACCAGGGGCGTGACTCTTAGTTTGCTCTTAGTGATTTATCCTTAGTAAGAGTAGGTCTCAGCGGCTTTGTGAATAGCTTTTAAGAAAAAACTCCTACGTAAAAACTTTTAGTGCGAGTTAGGAGCACTGCTA